>NC_092868.1:48686861-48895681 GCF_032062135.1 Pyxicephalus adspersus
TATAGGCAATGGAACTGGTACAGCACAAATTATCTGTATATTATCAGATCTTCCTATCTATTCATGACAAAGGTGGGCAGTGGTTCATCAAAACCCAGGACATTAAAAATGTAAAATTGCACCCCCCACCTTTTTCTTTAAGGTCTTATGATTGCCTTTCATTGCATATTTCTATTTATCTTTCAATATCTATCTATTCTTATAAAAAAAGATGGGTTCCATACCACTAAAATGTTGGAAACTCCTTAATATTGAATAAATGCACCACCTTTCTTCTTTTAAGATCTATCTATCTATCTATCTATCTATCTATCTATCTATCTATCTATCTATCTTTCCATGGCAAAGGTGGGCTGTGCCCCATCAAATCCCAGGCATTCACTAAAATTAATGTATTATCTATCTATCCTATCTCACATAACAAAGTGAATCATCTACTTGCAAGAGATATTTTACCTATCTTAATAAGGGCCATTTCAGACTTGGGACTGTCCACAGGATTATACTGCAGGATCAACCAGATTCTGACCAACCACTTCTATTCAACTAAATAGGAGCAGTTGGGAACCATTTTGTCCATGCATTTGAATGCAGTGCAGTTGTGGTGGATCACAGTACAGTCCCTGAGTACAACAAATAGCTTTCGGCTGCATGCTTGTTTTTCCTGCTCTAGAGGAAGAACCACACTTCACCTGTTCTCAACCACACTTGAGCACATAACAAAGTGGTTGTCAGCATAGTGGTTGGAGAAGGGTGGCAGGGAGAAGATGACATCTGACCATAAGTCTGAAAGGACCTAAACAATGAGGATCAGCTGATTTTAACTATCCAATCATGTTCAAGACTGTGTTTTTTTCTTGGGGGGGGGGGGGTCCTTGCACATAATTTTTTAACAAAGTGATTTATGACCACAATTACTGAGCTAAGTAAATTATCACTTGCAAGGCGAAATTTAACTGAACAATCTATATTCCTTTATTAATTCATACCCAAAGTCGTCATGTGCTTTAAATGTTGCTTTTAAAGAAATAGAGGAATATGAATTAAATTGTCTGTCTATCTATCTATCTATCTATCTATCTATCTATCTTTCTATCTATCTAATCTTTCCTCTTGTCTCTATGCATCTGTATATGCATTGCAGTGCCTAACACAAACAAGAACTCAAGAAGTTTTCTTTGCCCCCACCAACCCCTCTAATACTTTTTGATAACATTACAATTATACAGTATAAAAGTTATTTTAACTGTAAGAATATGATGTAAACTAGCTGTCTGACTTTTTTCTGAAATTATATTTTTGCTTTATAAAGCTCAAACCCCTATTGGTATAAAAACAATAACATATGTCTGATGCAGCTTTGGTGAGCAAGACATCTAAAAATTGATGCGGAGTGTAGATAGTTCTAAAATATGTTTATGAAGTTGATTCATTACACAGCCAAAATGCTAAAAATGTTAAAAAAAAGAAACAAAACAGTTTTAGGGAAAAAAAAAAAGAAAAGTTTTTTTTTTTCTTATACAGGACATGTTTAAAGAACATTCAAATATAAGAAATATGCCATATGAAATGATACAGAAATAACTTTAGTTTTAGTAGGGGAAAATGATTGATTTACCTCCACCCTTTCTCATTTTCTTTGGTGATTACCATTATTGGGACTAAAATTTAACATTTTGCATTGTCACCAGAACTGGAATAAAGTGGAAATAGTCCATTGGAAGGAGCTGTTGTTGTGAAAAGGTGGCGCTTTACATTTCAAAGTTCTTTCCAACGGGCCTATTTACTGTCAGTGGAGGATGTAGCCAACAGTGGGCAACCATGCGGAACTGACTTGGGGCCCCTGCTCTATGACCCACCCCCATGCCCTGTTCATATCCAACCAGTCAACCTTCCCACCCCCATGTCCCGCCCTGCCCACCTCCACCCGTATTCCAAACACACACACCCACAAACTAACACAGAGGTAACATCGAAAGTGGAACATCTCAATGGGTGGGATGAATTGACAGAACTGTAAATTCAAGAAGTGGGGTGGAAGGGGGTGGGGTGTGGGGAGGTCTTAAATATGTGCCCCTCCTTCACATCCTTGTGCTTTTCAATTATTGCCGTAGGTCTGGCAATGGCTGTGAGGGACCCTATGGGCACACTTTGCACCTCTTTCTGACTGCCCCTGCTTTCTGTTTGTCTATAGGACAGGACGTGGAGTGGGTAGATGACAAAATAGACTGGCAATAAGCAGTTTCAACCCTTTTCCACTCTATTTGAAGCTGTGAAAATATTTTGGCCTCAGGTGTACTGCTTTTATTAAAGAGGTATCAAAATTAAAGAGTTATCAAATTACCTCTAAGCTAGAATGCAATTGTGAAATCGAGATAATTCATGGGCTCTGTAGATTACTATTTAATATGTCTGTCTCTATGTGAAATCTTAGATCAGATAATGTTGAAATTGGCAGAAGCATGTTATTTTTTCTCATTCTTAATTTGAGAACAGCTTCATGGCCCAAAGAGTCTTTCCTTGGATTCAGATTGAAGGAAGCTAGTATAGATTTACAGGAATTGCTGTCTTTTATGGTTTAAGCTATTGCACTTCCTCTTGACAGGGTTGTAATGGCTTTTTATTTACTATTTAAATCAAACATGCAGCCAGTAAATGTAGATCTCTATACCTGTATTCTCTAGGTATATGTATGTGTGTAATACTAGGTCAGGCTTTCCCAACCAGTGTTCCTCCAAATGTTCCTAGGGGTTCCTTAAGCTGCTTCCCAGTTGCCTCCAATGTATGGAACATTTTTTCCACTGGCCAGTTTTGTATAAAACATTTTTACACTGGCCACCAATGTAAGGAGCATTCTTCCTCTGACAACCACTGTAAGGAGCATTCTTAGTACTGATCCCCGAAGTAGAGAACTATATATTGAACCACCAATACGTGGAGCAGTCTTTCAGCTGACCACCAATACAGTATTTGTTACCACTGACCACCAATGTATGAAGTATTCTTCCTACTGATAACTAAAATAAAGTATGTTCATGTGGCAATGCATTCTTACCACTTGCCAACGTGTAATGGGACCCTTTTATCATGACCACCAAGCTGGTCACCAATGTAACAGAGGGTAGGGTCCAAACCATACAAAAGTGAAAAAAATTAATTTTGGGGATATACTTTAGGCAGCAACAAAGTAGTAAAGGCACCTTTTCTATCATCCAAGATTGCTGAAAAAACAATTAGGAGAAACAGCACCTGCAAACACTCACGTATCCCACTACCCCTTCCTTTGATCTCTGCTCTGTTCAAGAGTCATGGCCTTCAGCAGAATCCTCACATCTGACCCTTCTGAGTTTGTTAAATGCTCTTCTGTTTGCTGTTGTTTCATCTCCCATCTTTGTCACTACAAAATATTACACCCACAACAGGGCTACAGAAGGAATACACATGACAGGGGTCTTAGGAATTCAACCCTCTTGCAAGTTTGGTATGTGAAGATTATGCAGAAGATCATGGTCTTTGAACAGAGTGATAATATAAAGAATGGGTGGTTGGATAGTTGGGTATAGACTTCCTCGTTTGGAGTTGGGCTTTTGACTCATCCACAATATCACTGTTACGGTACTGCACGGCAGGATGGTGGACTTTCTGTGTCACCAGCCCAGTTGGTAAGGATATATGCACAGGGCGCAGAGCCTAAGCAGCTGCCTGGTCTTCACCAGAGCCTCTAGAGTTGAGGATGTTGCCCTGTGGGGAACTGTGAGGTTGCGGCACCCGTGCACGCCGATGCAGGTGACTGCTGACAGGCAGAAACAGGACGTGGTACCAGAAAGAGGGACAAAGAGTGGTCAGGCAAGCCAGAGGTCAGGGCAGGCAGCGATCTGGAGTAGTCAAAGTCAGGCCGAGGTCGATTCACAAAGAATCAGGAAAAAGAGAAGCAGACAACAGGAACCTGGAAGCAGAACCAAAGGAACTCCTTGCTCAGGCAACTTCCTGTTGCCATTCACTTCCATTTAAAGGCAGGTCATGTGATAGATGTAAGCCATGTGACCTGCTACAACCTATCCTACCACCAGAGGGGGTCCTGGAGATGAGAGGTTGGTGGTGTTCACACCTCCACCAGCAGAGGGAGTGCATCTGCAAAACACTCTAGTCCTCTGAGGAAGTGGAGCAGCTGACTGGGAGTCACATGGCCTAGACCAGGAAGTGAGCTGAGGAGGTGATGTCTTAGAAGAGCTGGTGCTGGCAGCAGAGGAGTGTATAGTGGGTGGCACTGAAGGGGCTACAGATCCCCTTGTCCTGCGGGGATCTGTGACAATCACTTTAAGAAAAATATATTCAAAATGTGCCCAGAGACAAGACGCAACACACAAAAGTAGGTGGCATGCATAGTAACACTGACTTTTTGTTTCTTCACAAAAGTTATTTCCCATTTTTTACAGAGTATTGATAACTTTAGTTGACGCATAAAAGTAATACACATGTATGAAAAAGGCTTGCTTAGATGTGGTGGCTGCAAATTTTATTTTTTTTTATATCCATCTAAGAATTCATCCAGTAACAAACTTCATCTCCTTGGGTAATAACACTCACTTCTGGGCCTCAAACTAGGTAAACTTCCTAGGTCTCGCTCCTCTGTGTCTAATAATTCCAACATTGCAAAAGCCAAGCTCTTCTGATCTGGTGCTGGTAAAGAAGTATCCCTTGTCCCTCTAATGGTGACCTTGCATGGTGTACACCAGTGGTAATACCCTAGGACAGTGTTTGGCAACTTTTTAACATGGGAACCCCTTGAAAAAATGTTCAGGTCCCCAGTGAACCCCTGATATAAAAACTATATTCAAAGCTCACAGTAGATTAGTGTGGTGGTCAATGGGAAGAATTTCTCTTATGTTAAAGGCCAGTGGCTGCCACCCTTACAGCTAGCAAAACAGATTGTTGGTATCAGTTAAACTTACCTGAGAGTCACAAACTGCTCATTGGTCGAGGAACCCCAAGCAACCTCGGGAGGAACCTTGCTTGAGAAACACTGCCCTAGGCTGTTCACTCCTAATGCGGACCATCTCCATAAATAGGCAGGGCTAGTAAGACTGGTAAGTCCAAGAATACAAACCGTCATGTGACACAAGAGAGTGCTTGATTTTGCCCTTTTTTTAAACCCTTTTATATGTACAGTAAATAAAATGGTGAAAATGGAGGATTATATACACTTCTGTATATAATTTTTACTCCATAAAACCAGCAAGATAATCTCATAACAGTTTCCAAAACTTTTGTGGGCTGATTTATTTTTTTTTTTAACAAAGTTGCAAAAGTTCTCCCAAACTGCTAACTCAATAGACAGCAAATAATTTATGAACAGGTTCATTGCAACTAACCTTTGGCAGATCTACCCTGTGGCAGGATGTTCCTGGAACAGGTGCAGATTCTTGTCGTAGAGAGAACCCTGCACTGATTTAGCCCATTATTATTGTAATGAGATGAAGGCAGATGTTGAGATCTGGGGATGTGCCAAAGTCGGAGTTTTCGATGGAACATCGAGCCCCTTCCTTCACGCTTTGTGGTGCATCTGGGTCATCTGCCACTTGCATTTTCAACAGCTTTGCTTCTCCCAGAAGGCTTGTCAACTGCATCACATATCAATTGCAGTGAAATTGACAAACCATACGCTCACAAACAAAAAATTATAGCGTAAACATTGATGAATATAGAAGTTACAATACTACATAAATTAGGTTTAAAAAATAAAAAAAAAGTGGAACCTGTGTGCAAAGATTGCAATGTAGCTTTTAAAGTACACGTGAAAAGGTGGAGAATTTCAAATATCAGAGGGAGTTCAATAAAGTGCATATAATTCAAAAAAGATCCAAACCATGACCAACCAAGAAAACACGGTGTCCTGCAATATTTAAAAAAAAATATTAAAATGTACTTATAACCAAAACGTTTTTGTTCTAGAGTAGGATAGGGTTATTTCATATTGATTCCTTTTTTGCTGCCTATGTGCCTCTAGAGAGTTTTCAACTCACTTTCTGCCCTGCAGGACAGACATGATAGGAAATCCCACTAAAGTTAGACCTGAAATAAGATGAGATGATATGAAATAAATGAGATTGGGTAGGGAAGAGAGATCACATCTCTAGTTGTCACTGGAACAGTTGTCCCCATTGAAAGTTTTTTTCTTTGCCTCTTGATTTAGAAACAAATTTAAAATGTATATCTTCCAAGTGGGGACTAAGGTCTAACCACTTTCTATCTTATAAAGTTTTGTTCATCGTGTAAGGTTCCCATCTCTTATTTATTCATTCATTCATTAAAAAAAAAAAACATTCATTGTTAACAGGTCAAAAGATTTGTTTTATTAATTTGTTGTACAATTTAACATGAATAAAATGGAATCAAAACCTGGTACCACATCCCAAAATGTGACTCTATTGAAAATCCAAAATGTGGTAATTAATAGTACACACTACTGTTAAAATTTCTTTTTATTTGTTATATAATATACAATAAAATCCAGTAATAAAATTCCACAATAAATTTCTAAACAATTCACAACAGTCTCTTTCCTTTAATTGATATTGACCATTGCAATGTACATGTGTTCCTCTACGCGTTTCGCTAATTAAGCTTCCTCAGGAGAAGCACCACTTATTGTACAGTATAATCCCTCACTCCAAACATATGCATAATAAGGTATGGGAACACACAAGCGCCATGTAGGGAAGGCCAGGAAAGGGAATCAAACCCAATCAAGCTCATCCCCCAAACTTTGGGAAAATAAGGACCACATGCTGTATTTAAGCAAAAAAAATAAAATATTTATTATTTTATTTATTTGGTTTATTCTAATTTAAAAGCAGAATTATACTGTTAAAAAAAACTCTGAGCAGGCAGGATGTTTATTGCAGAAAGTAATAGTGACGTCTCTTCTGCAATGTAATGCAAGTACCTGCCTTTTTGCATTTTTTTCCACAATTATTGCAGGTAGGTTTATTTTTCGTTCTGCCGTAAAAAAAACCTGCTTGCTTGCAATTTTTTTATTTTTACAATAAGTTCAATTTTAATAGTAGCATTTTTTTACTGCTATAATTATCCAGCAATTTGACAAGGCCGCAAGATACATTTCCAATCAATATTGTCCTCATTAGTGACATACTCAGGGTATTGCTCATTACCTACTCTTCCTGATTTGGCAAGTAGAAAACCCCTTGTCTCAATCAATATCGAAGCATACAGATAAATCGATATCACCACATGTTGAGCGAAGTATGTGTAATTATGCATACGTTCCTATGTAAGGAAAATAGCAATTTTTCACATTTCATATGTTTATTATGTAGAAGGAATGTAAATTTATCCCAGTAGGCTGCAGCCACACAGGCGTATTTCGAACGAACTATAAAAATCCAATCAATAATGTATAATATTACATGATTTTTTTTCAGGCTATCAGTTAATTTAATACAGCATGTGTAGAGTTCAAAAAGCTTTTTCTGTACTTAAAATCCGTTTTGTACACACATCTGATAATACTCAACCAAAACAAAAAGTGGTGCTCATCTCCGACAACAGTCTGACATGTGTATCACAGTCCTCTGATATCATTCATCAATTTATGAATGACTGATTGAAAATGACTGCTAGGCATGCCCTGATGAACCCTGGTGAGTGCACATTACAAGAAAAAAAACACACGCAGTAAAACTACAAGATATAAACAGATGATCAAAGAAAAGAACAGATGAAGATGAAAAGGATCAAAAAAAGAGAGCTATATTTTCAAGGTGGTCATCATGATTGTCATCTTCCCGTGACGTAAAGTAATCAAAAGTCCATGTTCACAGATCTACCAAGATCTGATGGCTGGCAGTTCCCCTGTTTGTTTATAATGCAGCATTGTAGTAGATTTGCCTGCACTTTATAACCCCACAGACCTCTATGGTACTGTTTTGCTTGCCTTGGGACAGAGACATGGCCCCAGAAGTGTAGAAGCCTTGGAAGTCTTGGAAGTCATGGAAGTCTGTGAGGCTTTATTGTACAGTTGCTGAGGCACTGGAATGTTTTATGAGGCACTGGATTGTTATCAAATATGGGGACTACTTGTTCTTGGTAAGTATGGGTCTGTGATGGGGCAAGGTTGGTTATTTTAGGTTACGGGAAGAGAGCCATAAGTAAAGTAGCCATTGTTCTTCCTTAAACCAATAATTGAGGTTGAAAAGAACTGGAAAAGAGGACAGATGATATACCCCATTCACATTGTCTGCACTGCCGTGGCTCCATCAGACACCAACCACCCATCCTTGTATAGAGATAGGCAGAACCTTGACACTGCTTTGACTAATTGCACTCTCTCCTGGTTTACTACAGGAACATGGTTTGAGCTGCCCCCTTGACATCTACTAGACTAGGGGTCGGCTTTTAGACCAGATACGGCCTAGTCGGTAGTTTGTTCTGGCCTAACGCCCCCTGGCCGATCCGGCCTAATGCTGGCCGGCAACCTGTGGCTCCGGAGTTGCCGGCAGATCGGTCAGGGGGCATTAGGAAATACCATAGCTGGGGCCGCCAGAGCTCCGGTGCAGCCCCTTGCTGTTGCTTCCCGTTGATACTTCCACCGCCGCGGTAAATAAGGAAAGCTCCCTAAAGGTAAATCCCTCTCCTCCACAATGCATACAGAGGAGAGGGATTTCACTTCAGGGGACGTTCCCTGGTGGTTGGCGAATCTATAAGGGCGGGAGTCCGGCCTAGTGTGCTCCCGCCCACCCCTGAAATGGCCTAATGGCCATGAAAGTTTGCCAACCCCTGTGCTAGACCAATGTTTCTTGACCTTTTTAACATTGGGGGAACCCTTGAAATAACTTTCAGGTCTTCAAGAAACCCCCTGCTATAATTACTTAATCCACAGTTTACAGTATATTATCATAGTGATCAGTAGGAAGAATGACTCTCACATTTCTGGCCATTGGAAAGAATGTCACCCTTACACCCTTGAAAAATATCATTTGTATATGACCTGAGAGTCACAAACTACTCATTTCTGAAGGAACCCCCAGCAACCTCTGAAGAAACTCAAGGGTTCCATGGAACCCTAGTTGAGAAGGGTTGTTCTAGACCCTAGTCTCATGCTATGTTTATTATGACTTTGTATCACATTTGCCATTTTACTGAGAACCATCAAGGGATCATCAATCATTTTTCAACTGTGTATTTCTCACTTCACAATTCCAACTGCTACACATATCAGTTGATAGAACGCACACACACATTTGTCAGAAAACATCATGTTTGGAAAAAGTTGCTACTTTTTCCATTCCGTTAAATCGGAGAAGGTATTTGGTAAAAACATAACAAATATTTGATTTTTCCTGTTTACTGAGAAGATTATTATTATTTTATTATTATTAAACAGGATTTATATAGCGCCAACATATTACGCAGCGCTGTACATTAAATAGGGATAGCAAATGACAGACTAATACAGACAGTGATACAGGAGGAGAGGACCCTGCCCCGAAGAGCTTACAATCTAGTAGGTGGGGAAATTTCACACACACAGGGGACAGGTAGGGGCGTATTTTGGAGATGTTGCGTAGCTGAAAGTGACAGGACCTGGAAATGTTCTGAATATGGGGGGTGAATGAGAGGGCCGAGTCAAAGGTGACACCAAGACAACGTGCCTGGGGGGAGAAGATCACACATTTTATTGGCAGCGCCGAGCCTTCCGCTATCTTCAGCTGCTAATGTAAAACGTGTTTTTCATAATGGTTGTCTGCAACTTTTAATGATATTATTCCATCAATGAGAGCCAGAGGGGAAGCTGTTTGTCTTTGTTTTTTATCTACAATAACAGCACAGAGATAGCTACAATGTCTGATTTATTAACAATGTGATTTTACAAGCTGGCTAGTATTGATGAATGGGTGCAATTTTATACACCAAAATCAATACCCTTTAATCGAGTCAAATCTGACCAAATGAAATTAAACAGAGATTTCACAAAAGCCTCGAGTGAAAGAAATGAATATATAGAGAGTCTAACACTTCTGGACCTGCTGGTCCTTGGGTGCTTTTTTTGACTTATTAAAGCAATGTTTTCTGCTGTGTCTTGGGTAAAAGATAATATGACAATATAAGTACATTATATAGGATCTCACCATCCTCCTAGGAAATGTAAAGTCATGGCTTAGTATTACCTTTTTAATACTGATATACATTCTGGGAAAGTTTTAGACAAAATGGGGCCCTGGGCAAATATTATGTAGGGGTCCCAAATTCACAGAATTTCAGCACCCTTTACACCTTGCTATTTGGTTGATTAGGTGCCTGGAGATAGAGAACCTGGTCAATAGTCCACTTTGCCCCAACCTAAAACCAGCCTTGCATACAGTACTGTTGCTCAAAGTTTGGTTTAGGCCCATGGCTGAGTTAGAAATGTCAATTCAGAATGTTAACTCCAATCCAAACAGTTCCATCCACAAAGTTGCGACAGTCACACATAAACCAGCCAAGGAGAATGTAGACTGCTGGATACCCTGAACCTACAAACACTAGTAAAGAGCAAATACCAAGTTGTATGGCCATTGGTAAGTTAGGAAGCTGTCGGGATTCCCTTTGGCTGGTGGTCGAAACTGTTCTGCTTCCTGATAACCACAAGCCGAAGGGAACTTTTTCTGTTACATACCTTGTCAATGGTATTCATTTAGGATCAGACTTCCATTAGCCCACCATTTATGTAATATAGTTATGATATTTATAATAATAATATGTTCTAGTTAAAAAGCGCTGTAACATATTACTTAGACTTTACAAAATCCATAGTCATGTCACTAACTGTCCCTCAGAGGGGCTCACAATCTAATGTCCCTACCTTAGTAAATATGTCATTAACACAGTCTGAGGCCAATTTGAGGGAGGTCAATTAACCTACCTGCATGGTTTGAAATGTGGGAGGAAACCCACACTAATAGAGGGATAACATGAAAACTTCATGCAGATAGCACCCTGGCCAAGATTCAAAACTGGGATGATGCAAAGCCCCTGAACCACCATGCTCAGCTCAAAGAGCAGGTTTATTCAAGTCTAATACCTGTCTAATGAATGTCAGGTTCAGAAATTCAGCCTGAATAGGAACAGCAACTTTACTTAGAAATTATATTCTTTATATAGTTAAATTTCACTGTTTATTATTGCAAAGTTGCCTTGAACAGTGTTTTCAGGACACACATTGAAACAATTACAGATGAGCCATCAGTCTAAAAATTGAATAGAAGGCAATGATGTCAAGGAATATATTTCACACATTTCCATCAACAATCCAACTGAGGACAAAAATATCATGTGAATAGACCTAATGCATAGGAACAATTCTCTAAAATATTAAAGTTAATAGTGAATATATAGAAGAAAGGGTAATCCACATCTCTACATTAAAATGTTTGCTTTTTTTTTAATATTTGCCACAGGGATAATTTATTAAAGCTTTCAAAGACTGGAGAAAATTGACTATCATGCCGGGTGATCCAGCCTACTTGGAATAGATTTTTTAAAACCATTCTCCATTATTTGGCAAATGTTTTCAATCCTGGACCAGATCCATTCTAAGTTTTCTGGATCACCCAGGTTCTCCCATGATAGTCTATCTTCTCCAGTCTTCTAGCGCTTTGATAAATCAGGCCCATAGCCATGATAACATCTATTACTTGTTGAGTTTCCACCATCAACACCACACCTTTGTCGTTCTGGAGCTTAGTTATATTTCTGGGTTGCATATTATTGCTGGCTTATTTATGGTGACGCTGGTAGACTACATCTGCACATTACATCTGGTGTTACATGTGAGTACATGTGACGGGGAGACAACACAAGAGCACAATTAAAAGACAGTTCTTACCCTATAAGAGGACATGCTTCATCAAAGACTTTCATGGCAGAATGGCCAAGTATTCTTTTAATGAAATTGCTTATTTAAAAGGATTGAAAAAAGCTATTACGATGCCCTTAAATTGTTAAAGCTTATATAAGATTTTAGTAATTGGGTTTATCATTTTAACCACATTGGTCTTTTAAAGTTTTCTTCTTTACTACTGCAAATACTGTGGCTTATCTTTCCCCGGGTGGAGAACGTGTCAGGTATAGAGAGTGCTGCTCATTGATCTATTTTCTTCTTTTAAGAAACATTCCTGAAAGATGACCTTTCCTGCTGTACTGGCAGCAAATGAGAGCCAGGATGTGACAGGTCTGGCTCTATCCTACCTGCCATCTTCAAAGCGGGAAACTGATTGAAAGTAAATGTTTCACATTCCCTGCATTGTTATTTTATCCTGTGCACCGAGGTTCCTCTCTGCCTGGGAGTTCCAGGGAAAATGTGGTGAGTAAAAACCACAGAACACCATGTTGCAACAAATGTAGCATATATGATGAATAAACCGGGGGGTCTGCCTCACCAACTACCTCCGGCGCTTTGTGAACGATGATCACTTAAGAAGATACTATATAGGGTGCACCGTTATTTTTATACTGGTACCTACAAGTAATATCTTATACAGCTTTTAAATCTTAAGCTATATCTAAAATTATTTTTATACACTACAGGATAGTTAGGGATGCCATGAATGGGTAGATCCTTTAACTTCCTGTTTTATACAGCAAATAGAAGGAAATTTCTCCAAATTGAAGCAAATGCCCAATGGCTCCATGTTCAAACATTTTCAGGTTTGCCTTATACTGCTTACTTGAGAACATAGGAAGCTGCTAGCCACTTCCTTTGTTTCCTACCATTCACTTTGGTAGTTACAGGTCTGTGAACTCTCACAGACCTTTCATAATCAGTAACTTTGATAGCTTTAAAACATGTTCTGCTGTCAGTAATTTATGTGCAGGGAAACTAAGCAGCCCATATTGATTTTGGGTGTCAAAAAAACTTTATCCATATTGTGTGAAAAACTTTCCTATTGTTCTAAAGCAATGTAACCAAATCTGTTTATCACCCAATATCTACTGTATATGCTCAATTTTAAACTGAGATTTTTTTACTTGAAAATGTCATTAGAAAAAGAATCCTGGATTATACTAAGGTCATACCACCAGATGGTGCTGTATCCTCATGTAAAATGTACAACAAATTCTAATAATTTTATCAGATTTTGTTACACACTTTTCTTTAGTACACAGCACTATCTACTGGTGGCCGAAAATTTTGTACTAAACCTTTTAAGTGCAAGTGGCTTATCATAACCAACTTTAAAGTACAAAATGCTTTACCATGTAAAATAGGAGTGAAGCTTAACAGACTCTGTATGATTTTACATTCTCCCCTTTTAAAAGGTTTTTATCAACATTATATTTTTTGGCATTTTTGTTTTAAATGTTAGCAGTAGTGGTTGCATTGTGTGCCCTAGGTTGATATAGAATCAGTGTAGTTTTCCAGTTTTTTTTTTTTTTTACAGATAAAAGTATGCATCTTGGTTTAAATTCGGATTGTTTTATATTTGAGTATATACAGTACATTCTTTTCTTCAAAAAGTCTCATAAGGCCAACATTTTGAACCTGTTGTCTGAAATAGAAGAGCACGCTAAAAGGAAACATTGCATTTCCCAGATTTTTAATTTACTCCACTTATTTCCCTGTTTGGAGTCCACAGTTTTACATTACAAGAGCCCGGAAGACAAGCTGCTTCAAAGAGCAATTTTAATTGAAATGATAATGACGAACGTTCTCCAAGCCAAACTTTAAATATGTATTGCGAATATCCACTTTTGTTGGGCTGGGAACATCATAATTCCAGCGCACATGAATGTAAAATGACGCCGGAGACAAAGGCTCTTTTCCTAATGCCTTGTGGCCTTGTAACCCCCACGGTATTTTAGTTTTTGCAACACATTAAGCGTTGCCACTTGAAACAAGGCACAATAATTCATATTATCCTCCAGTCATTTTTCAGCAGTTAGTTTATTTTTTTTGTCATCTCTTCGACTGGAATAGAAACAATTTTTTTTCATTATTATTGTTCCAAGACACTTGCTCAGGGTGCTGTTATATCGGCGAAGAACTAGATCACTATGGCAACCTAACACTAGTTTGTATAAGTCATTGCTAATACTAACTTGGAGGTGAGCTGTTCAGAAAGAGGGGAGTGAAAGAAGAGAAAGTGTGCATTGTCTAAGCAATTAATGCAGAATGTTCATGCAGCGTGAATCATATGCTGATAATAAACGTAAAGGCAAAGAAAGGATTCTGTTCAAAGAGACTTTAGTCTGTATGGTTTTTCTTCTATGTAATTTTTCTAATTATACATGCACATGGAGAAAGCCTTCCCTGGCAGTCCTGCACAATAGTTGTCTCTTTGGGTCAAACTAAATAAAAACAATATATTGTAATAATAACATGCCAGTTGCTTGCTGGAGTTACTAAGCAATTGTAGAGCTGTATAGATATAGTAATTACAAGCAAAGCAGCACATTGGGCAGCATGGTGGCTTAGGGGTTAGCACTCTTGCCCTGGCAGCAATAGGTCCTAGGTTTGCATCCCAGCAAGGACACTATCTGCATGGAGTTTGCAGGTTCTCCCTGTGTCTTTGTGGGTCTCCTCCAGGTATTCAGGTTTCCTCCCAAAAACATGCAGTGAGGTTAATTGTCTTCCCCCTAAAATTGACCTTAGACTATATTAATGACATATGACTATACCGTGTTTCCCCGAAAATAAGACCTACCCCGAAAGTAAGACCTAGCACTATTTTGTAAACCTGCCCTAATATAAGACCTACCCCGAAAATAAGACCTAGGAGATAAAGAAAATAAAAGCATACATACCGGTAAATTAAAAAAGTACTCACCGAGACAGCTCCAGATATCTGATCCTGTGTGTGTGTCCTTTATGCTGGCTGCAGCGTGTGTGTCTTTGATGCTGGCTGCAGGGCGTGCCTATTCCTGAGCCAAACTGAAAGTAAAAAGCCTGCACACGTGCCCCCGCGATTCTGAACAAGGAAGCAAGCTGCTGATCCCTGCCCTAACAGAGATCCCTGCACTTAATTACGGGTAAGTGATCAGAAGGGGACAATGGAGACAATGGAATAGAGTGATCAGAAGGGGACAATCATTTCATAGTGATCAGAAGAGGACAATCATTTCATAGTGATCAGAAGGGGACAATCATTTCATAGTGATCAGAAGGGGACAGTCATTTCATAGTGATCAGAAGGGGACAGTCAATGGCATAGAGTGATCAGAAGGGGATAATCAATGGCATAGAGTGATCAGAAGGGGAATTTGAACGGCACATGAGTGATCAGAAGGGGACAATCAATGGAACATGAGTGATCATGAGTGACTTTCAACAATAAATGTGTACTGTAGTCTTCTTCATGGAAAAATAAGACATCCCCTGAAAATAAGACCTAGTGTGTTTTTGGGAGCCAAAAAAAATATAAGACAGTGTCTTATTTTCGGGGAAACACGGTAGTAGGGACATTAGATTGTGAGCTCCTTTGAGGGACAGTTAGTGACATGACTATGGACTTTGTACAGCGCTGTGTAATATGATGGTGCTATATAAATACTGTTTAATAATAAAGCAAATAATCTTGAATTTTTTTTAGCAAGTATAATTTGTATCCTATAATAAAGAATATTTTAAATTAGTCATAAACAGGTGCATGGAATAATCTAGACCGCCACTCTCGAATTGGTATAGTATACATTATGTTTTAGGGATGGCTTGTTGTTTTTCAATTGCTGGTATTCACTCCTTGTCGGGGAGAAGTGCTTTAGGCTGAATATCAAGCAAATTGATATAGAAAAGAGAACTTTCAGTCTACAATCTAGGAGCAATAAATTTAGCCAACCCGTTTTCGGCCCTAAAAACCTAAACCCCTTTATCAGGGTTCATTAGTAATTTATAGAGTAAAAAAGTCGGCACAGGCACAGCCAGAAATAACTTCAAAAGCTTTCTGTATACTATTCCTAGTTAGAAAGTTACATCAGTGTAGGAGCCAAAGGGTTTAACCGTGCCTTTAGTGGCTTTAAAGTCCATCAATTACTACTGAGTCCTGATGAAGGGGGACTTGCTTGAGAAAAGCATTGGCTGCATTTGTAGTTGTTGGACAGGATCAAGGGTCATGGGGACCCATAGATTGCAGCTGTACCCTCTTTCCTTTCCTCCATGGGATGGGCAGTGGGGTCTCATGAAAATATTTGATAGGAGGAGCAATGGTCATTATGGCCAAGGGAAGCTGATGATGGTTGCACAGATTCCAGCAGCACCTTCTGAGTCTCTTCTCTTTCTTTCCAGTGAATAAAGGCCAGAGGCGGAGAGATCCTATCCATAGACTTTCAAGATGGCCCACTGGTTTGCAATTACACTAGTCCTGCTGTCTTATGTAACAAACTCCTATCAGGATTACAAAAAAGAAAGCAATAGGCTTTTAGGTTCTATGTAACTAGTTTATCCTTCTGCAGGAGTCTAAAAAGGTAGTTATCAGGAATTAAATCTGCAAGCCAAGTTACAACAGTGGTCTCCTTGCAGTCTGGTACCAAGTTAAGATTTATGTGATGAGGAGAGAATACAAGAGAATACCAACACACATAAAAATCCCTGGGAGGTAAGGATGAACTAATATAGCAACTTACAGTATATAGGTCTAAGAACAAGCAATACAGATTCTTACTAATGCTAATGCACTTTCATGACTAGATATTCTCTCTTTAAAATAAACATCACGCTAATAGCTCATAATATGTGTTTAATCCAGTTTAACCTTAATATTTGACTACCATTCATGTGGTGTTTAAAATGGCATCTGAGAGCCTTTCCAGACGTCACTATTGTACTGCTATGGAGTCCAGGCTCTAAGGGCTATTAGCATAAACTGTAGGTTTGTAATGGCCTTCTTATAACATCCATCCCAATATATATGCAAATATTTAAATCGGACCTATCACATTTTTTATGTGAAAAGGTGCCTAACTATTTTATATAATGTTTTAATGCTTTTATACATTTTTGGACGGAGGCCCCCCCCCCATTCCACCTTTTCTGCCGTGACAGTAAAGACTGAATGGGAAACCGCCAGCATCCTGGATACATACGTCACATATTCCAGGAGGCTGTGGGCTTCTTCCTCTACACATCCCTGAAATCAATTTCGGGTTGTAGACTAGTAGAAGGGAACTCACAGGAGAGAGGATAGAACCATTAAAATTAGTTGAGAATGAAATTTAGACATTTTAGGTATTTCTTTTCATTTTAAAATGATACACTGTCTTAAACTATCCCCGTGACCCTTATAAAAGGACTTTCTCTTTTACTGTTTTTGGCTACAGGACTTCTCATTGACTCGATTGTACTTGTATAGCTCTTTAGGGAGGGCATTATCTATTTCATACCAGGGGACTTTTTTATCTGATGTATATGTATTACATATGGCATAAATGGCCGTTGCAATTTGAAATATTACTGCCTGTATCAACTTACACAATAGCAATATGAGCGAGTAGATTGAATCTCTTTACTTTATAGCACATATATATAAAAGAACATTTAATGGCAGCCCGGGGACCCATTACAAGTCATTATGTAGAGTGCAGCACTAAATCTTATGGTGTTCAGACTAAAATGACATATCTGTCAGCATCCATAAAAACTAAGAAAAAAGACAGCTTGAGATAAACTTTCCCCTCTTGGTAGGAGGCTATGAATCACTTCACGAGATCCTACATAGAGACAATTGTGTCTGTGTTTATATTATATGAGATTATACATTATACCTTAACTGGGAGGGGAAAACCATAATTTAATAAAAACTCTATAGAAATCCTGGAGGATGACAGTTAAACAGTTCTGACGGGGGATCAAGCTTCCAATGAAGACTGGCAGCGATCTGTAACTTTCATGTTCCCTGGAGATAGATCTGAGATATAATACAATCAATACATTTTTAAATAAAATTTGTAAGTTTGCCCATAAAGAAGTTCAAAAGTGCAACTGTAATTTGTAGAATTTATAAAAAAATGTGGGAGGCTTTACAGCACAGAGCATCCCGCTTTCTTTGCTTTGGTAACTACTACTTATACTACAATAGTAATGTTATGTTACTCATTTTCCATTAATGGAAACTCTGGTGGTCTTCTTCAAAAAAGCTGTTCTTCAACAGTCCCTTGATTTGTTATTTAGATATACGTATACATAAAGGTCAACTTAATGTAAATGAATGTATATGTCTTCATATTATTTTTACTCTTGTTGCAAGTACACACAGTTTTTCACCAAAAGAACTATTCATTCTCCTCCTGAAACGCCAAGATACCGCACGATTCATGACGAGACATAAAATATTTGAACAGGTTGTAAAGACATTAAATTGCTGATTTGAAGTTCATGGTCTGCCAGAGTGACAAGAAAATTAAGTCTGAAGATCCACAGAGTAAAAATAGGCAACTTGATGAAAACTAGACCATGACCCACTTATATAATTGCATTAGCATGAAACATATTAAAAGGTACTCTCGGAGGAAGCTGTATTTTAATCCAGTTTTATAATGTTCTCTCACTGGCAGGAAAGGAAAAAGTATTCTGAAAGTCACCTGAACGGTAGAAAAAGAAAATACCCATTCCAAGGAATTTTTAATAAATCCCTACTATTCCACTGTTAGTTTGATGATTTCTATTCATTATTTTATGTATTCATACCAGCATTTATTCATGGAGCTATTATAGACTGCTTTTGTTTCCAGGGCCCAGCTCATGGTTCATACACCCTGGGGCTGATTTACAGGAAGAATTTAGGCTGTTCACAAAGTAATGTGAATTATTCTTTCCAAGCGTAGTGAATGTGGTAATAGCTCACTATGCAAAGATTACTCAATCATATGCAAGGAAATCTAAAAAATCAGGATTTTTTCTTACCAGTGATTAATAATTGAAGTAATCAGAACATTTACTAAGCTAAGTGAAGGATCCCTTTCAAATAGAGACAACTCACAGATGGATAGAAATGTGAAATTTTGACTGGTAGAAAAGGTCATGTATATTTTACTGGCGTTCCAAAAATTCTACAGTTGCACTAAACTTCCTAAAGCAGAACTAAACTTTTTTCCTTTTGTTTGGTTTTCTTTGGTAACCTAAAGCCAACAATACACCATCCAATATGATTGTAAAATCTCCTTTATGTCGAATCTACTAACAACTACATAATATGAAGGTCTGCCTGATTAGATGCAAACTAAATGGATTGTTCTGGCTTTGCTGCATATTACATAGTTTACAGCTGACCTTACACATTACAAATCCCATAATGTGATGGCTTATATACAATAAATAATCCTTATTTAACCTTCAATCATATCTACTTAGGAAGGCCCTCCTACATAGCTTTGGGTAGATCTGAGGGGCATTGTTTATTCAGATTTTAAGGTGTATAACAATCTTAAAGGACATGGCCTGAGACCAGATTTTAGCTGGTAGGAGAGACCCTGTGCTATTTATATAAACCGCTCGCCTTATCATAATGATATCTGCTTATGCTAATCTTTAGTGTCCCTGTCTGCCTGTTAGAGATATTGAAAGCTACATATAAAAGCATTTTTACATCTCTTAGTGTGTTAGGAAAATTAAACTCCTGTAGGAATTAGTTCTCTTTTAGCCAAATCTTTCCGCAAAAATATGAATTACTAAATACAGCACCTTGGAGAGAAATAATGTTTCCATATTTTTGCATTTTACTATTCTCTTTTTACTGTTTGTTTTGTTTTTGGATTTTGAATATCTAGGAATGTTTCTTGCTTGTTTTATACTTTTGTATCTGCAGCAGAGTTGATTGTTGTTTACATAACAATGGAATGTAATCACGGAGACTTCAAGTATTTTAAATGCAAATTCCAGGCCATATCAGGTTGTGTTCAAACAATGGGGAAGTGCATTAACTGTCATACAAAAATGTAAATTACATGAATGTATAATGAGATATAAGATGATTTCCACACATGGACCTAGTGTTATTTGAAGCTGTATAACTCAATCCATGGCAAGGAATGTTGGTAAGCAGTTTTAGTTATTACTTAAAGTGGAAAAAAAAAAGTTGATCAGGCTGGTAAGGTTATTTTATTGCAAAAGGGATATCGCCTGTCCCTTCTGCAATAAAATAACCTTACCTGCCTAATTAAATGTTTTTCATTGCATTCACCCGTTAGTTTCAGCAAGGGTGCTGCCATCTTCAAAAGATTTCCTTCCTGGAGTTGGGACTTTGGCCATCTTTTTTTGACTAGGCCAGCATGACATAACTCCAGTTCATGGAGTCCTGGCAGCCGTTGGGAAAGCTGTGATGCGCAAGGTATCCCATCATTTTTGTACACATGAAGACAGAAATCAGGCAGGTAAGCATGTTTTTTGTGACAGAATGGACATCACATGTAACTTTCTGCAATAAAGACCTGCCTGATCATTCACTTTCAAAGTGGAACTTTGAAAAATGTATTTCCCTTCCTATCATCAGTATACATGACATGTCTAAATCCATGTTCATTTTCTTGTAACATGTCCATGGTCTGGACAAGGGTGGCATATAATGTCTGCATTTAGCTTCCCACAGAATCTTAATCCAACAAATGTATAATATACATTACCATGAAGCCACTTTCATTACTTTATTAATTACCCCTCTGTCTATCAGTAATCTCCCTGTCCCTCCATCAATCTTCTGCTCCTTTGAGCTCTGGCAAACTGGTTGTGGTTGTTCTTGGTGACATTCAAAATCAATTTCTTGCCCCATGGCATGAAAAAAACTCTTGCAATGGTTGAGAAACAAGCAGGGTAAAGGATCACCTACACATCTCCTGAGATGTGCGGCAATGCCAAGACTTTCACAGAGTCAACACTGTTTTCATAAGATAACAATTTAATTTTGAACCAAAATTATACGCAAATTACCTATAAATGGAAAGTAAACTGAATGGGTTGGAGTCTGATCTAATCAAGAACAAGATGGCTAGGGATGGGCAGGCAAAGTTGTTCTCTGACCATGAAAATGCCTTTGTTCTAAATCCTAAAATGTTCCCTATTTCATATATTTTGCTGAGAAATACCCTGAACATGGTATTGTCACCACAATTGCTGCTGGCTCAGAGGGTTTTGTAGGAACAAGTGAAACAAAATGTAGCATGTAGTTTTTTTTCAGCAAACCTGTTTCAATTTAAAGTATAGCCAAGATGGCGTTTTTACAACCACTTGGCAACACCATGTAAATTGCAAAGCTTTAGAACATGTTATTGTCATCATATTTGCTGGGAATGTTGGGGGGGTGATCTTAAAATGTCCTATGTTAAAAAATGTATCAATTTCCCATGTGTTAAATTTTAATTAAATGGTTAAAAAAATCACATTTTTCAAGCAATTTGTGGTGGTCAGTGGGGAAAATTCCGCTTTCATTGCTGGCCATTGGGAAGAATGTCACCCTTACAGACAGCAGATTATTGGTGTTACCTAAACTGACCTGAGACAAGTTGCTCATTGCTCAAGGAACCCCTAGAAACCTCTGGAGAAACACTGATCCAACCAGAGGACAAAATTATCTTAAAATCCATGAACATATCTATTAATGTCATCCACTTTGCAAAAAAATTATAATAAAGGCTTCTTTAAAATCTGATCATTTCCACACGTATTTGCTTGTTAGAACACGGCTGCTTAACATAAAATGTATTTATAATTCATAAACGGCTCTAATTAGGGGACACATTTTATGGACTTGGCCTCTTTTAGTATAAAAGATAAATGATTGCATCTTAATATTCTCTGGTTTGAAATATTGTAAAAGCTCGGGAGTTACTTTTTAATGTATCACAGACTAAACCAAATTTGATTTTCGGCTTTTAACATATTTGCAAAGAAGATTGTTGCATAATCAGTAATTATATAGCATTTGCTGAGCAGTAATAATAATAAATAATGTATTTAATACGTTTGAGGAGGCTGCTTTTTGGTTGATATATTTTATGGCTTATAATGAATTTAGGAGTCTGCAAATGGAATGAGGATTAGAAAGTGGCGTAGTGTTAAACCTAATAAACCTTGTGAATATAAGTAACTAGAGGTCATATTTAAAGTAAACCCGCAGTGATAAAGTTTGGAGCCTGCCATTGCTAAACTTCCTTTCTAACCTTAAAGCAAATCTAAACCCAAAAACAAAAACAAATATATATATATATTCCAAAGTTTACCGCTCCTTTTTTTTGCTTTCTGCTTAGCATTGTTTTTTAACATTATTTTTATCTTTAAATGATGTCAGCAGTGTTATGTCATGCACATGATTTGTGACATTTTATATGAATATTGATAGGTTTAATTAGAAATATACAAAGATAGATGACACAGAAGGCCTGATTTATGAAAGCTCTCAAAAGCTGGAGAGGATACACTTTCAGTTAGTGAAGTGGAAATTCAGATCAGTGAAGTTGGGAAATTCAGCAAACCTGGAATGGATCTGGTCCGAGATTAAAAGTATGTGCTAACAAATAGCAAACAACTTTGAAGAAATCTTTTCTATGTTTGCTGGATCACCCAGCTTCACTGATGAAAGTGTATCCTCTCCAGCCTTAGAGAACTTTAATAAATAAGGCCTAATAAACCATGTCCCATAGACTCACCCACATTTATTTGGACAGCAGCATACTTTGCATGTAATTATATACATGGCATGAAAAGGGCACTTGGTTTTTCCCCACTTCCTCCAATTCTGATTGGAAACATTGGTTTTGGAAGATAAGCAGTGACATGCAAAGAAAGATAGTGTAGGTAGTCCTAAAGCTTCTTGACTGTCGGGGTACTAAACAGGACAATCCTTTCAGCAGCAAGGAGGGGATAAGTATAGATGTCTTCTGTTTTCTCCATACAAATGGAAGTGCCCTTTTATCTACTAAGTGCCACTAGACTCCGAGTCTAATGACAGGACCGCTGCACTTCTATGGTTAAATAGGTCAATGAGTTGATAGAACACACACTCAGAGTGCATACCCTTTCATATTCATATTAAGTCAGTGTGCTATAAACTTGTTTTTGGAGCAAGATTTCTTTAATTAATGTGCTATAAAACTCTACACTTAGCAATAACATTTTTCCTTATTTCTGCACTTCTCTTACATCTCTAATAGATATCACCTTTGTGACCTTTTGGTTGTAAGAAAAATACGTGTGTTTTCAGTTAATGGAATAAACCTTGGACAGCTTTAAATTTAGTGTTTTATTTTTCGACGTGATCTGTGTAGGATTATTGTACTGCCAACCTATCTAATTAAGTATTGTATAACTTTTATCTTGCAAACATCAAACCTAATATCAGTGTTAAAGAATATATATATAAAGGAGTGGCATCCCTTGGATCTCCCTGCTGCTCCGCACACCATTTTCTCATCTGGAACTGAGCTACATCATCCACATATATCTATGACACAAGGTAATAATACTTAAACACTTTTTGCAATTACATCCATATGATTTTATTGAACACAAACTTTTATCATATATATATTTATATATTTATTATTATATATTTATATTTATTTTTAGATCCCCAATTTGCTATATTAGGGTCTTAGTAAATCTGTTACAAGACTGTTCATACCATAGAGAAGAGTTTATCTGCATCTTACTGCAAACATCCCTCGGAGGCATCATACCCTCCTGACTTTGCACAAAAAGCATAGGATACTATTTTACAGGATCATATAAGTGCCGAACTTTTCTAATAACTGTTTATGTTACAACTGTTATATTTGATATAAATTCATATTGGTCTGGTATATTTCAAATTACTAATCAATATAACAATTTGTCGTACATATATATAGCTAAATATCACTCTAATTCCTAAACGATCAAGGGTATTTTGCTACATATAGCACATTTATTCATATTGTTTACATTCTTAACACCAACTTGTACTTGTGACTTTAATACTCAAGTAAGACATTTTTCACTGATTTAGATACAACTCGTGCAAGCAACCAATACATGCTGTCAAAATAACACTCCTGAGGAAGCCTTATTTGGCGAAACGTGTCTGGTACTACTAGCAACATGACTCCATGGTTAAATATTCTGTATGGCAAGTAAATGTTTATGACTGACGAGTTGCTGCATGTCTAGCGCCCTTTGGCCTATGACCACAAGAAACTATTGTGGTCCAATTTGACCTCGTAATTTTCTGTATTGCATTCAGCACCCCCTAATGCTCCAATTATATTGTTGTTGACCACTAGATTGTTTAGTGGCCCTTTTCATATGTTATGTTTCACTATGTTTGTTTTATGTACAATATAAACACACTGTTTGTGCCAAAAAAACCCTGCTCAATCTCTCTCTTTGATTTCATGATTTTTTCATACATTTTGAGGGTGGCACCTTTTTCACTTTTTCAGTATAAGTGTGATATACGACCACTAACACTCAATCAGATACAGAGATATCACCAACAGGCAGATACCAATGGCATGTAGATATTATCAACAATATGGAGATATTACCAGCAGCAGACAGTTTTCAATAAACAAATTATTTTTATACAATTCACTTCTTCATAATCATCAACAAAGTAGTTACACATTTTTGGCAGTAGGCAGGCCGATAGTGACATGGCTGGCATTGGCCTTTTCTACAGACACAACAAAAAGAGAAAAGAATTCTCTTCATTGACCACTATTGCAGGAATAGGTTACCTCTCACCTCCACCTAGCAAAAACAAAGACAGCAATAAAAATCCAAAAGTGATTTGAATACTCTTTTATTCAATCAAAAACTATAAAAAAAATTCTAATATACATACACTTCAATTTAACATAACAAACATGCATATAAATATTTAAAACTTATGCTAAGCATTACGTAAACAATAAAATAATATAATATTTCATTATTTCTGTGTTTATTAAGTGACTGGCTATTTTTGCATTTGGACAGAAACATTCAATAAGCAATACAATGATAACTCCAAATATTCACCCTATAAAAATATATCACAATTTCCCTTGATTTAGCCAAGCCAAGCAGACAATAGGAAAAATATACAAAGAATCTGTCATGTCAACAATATATAGACATTCTGGCACTTAAAGTCCTTTTGAAATTTCAACATGCAATGCTTCCAGCAGAAGAACTCTTGAACTATTGTTCTGTACGTGTTTTCAGGTGTATCTGTCGCTAATAATACATTTGCTTTTA
The DNA here is from genome assembly GCF_032062135.1 of Pyxicephalus adspersus. Classification (NCBI taxonomy): domain Eukaryota; kingdom Metazoa; phylum Chordata; class Amphibia; order Anura; family Pyxicephalidae; genus Pyxicephalus; species Pyxicephalus adspersus. The sequence continues at coordinate 48,712,057 of NC_092868.1, forward strand.
TACTAATGTTATTTAAAGTGGACCTTTTGCTGAAAGTTTATGTAAGCTGCCATTGCTGACCTGGTTAGGAAATACAGCTTGCCTGGATGTTGTTCTGACCCTCTTCCTAAAAAACCATTGACCCAGAATGAGTATACCATGCTGATGTTCAGCTAATTGCCACACAATTATCCCCATGCTTGTTACAAGTGTGCAACTAAAACTACTAAATCCAAAAGGTCAGCTTAACACCCAAGCAATTAGCATTCTTTAAAATAAGTACGCCAATAGGAGCTTACATAACCTCTCTGTATAGGTCCACTTCAGGACAGCGTTAAATTTCATACAGTGACTTTTTTCTCCTCATTAAAGGGATAGCTGTTGATTCCTCCACAACCGGATCCGATTCGGTCCTGTGAAGTCCTGAATTCTTTCGTCATTCCGACACAAAAGAGCTAGCAGGCACCTCCACCTTCATCTGTCTTTGTCTATATTCTGCTTATGTTAGATAGATCTCTCATTGCCCAGGTACGTTGCGACATTTTCTCCTGTAAATGTAAAATGCGTTAGTTTGCCACTTTTCGTTACCGTGACCCTGATTTACTAAAGTTCTCCAAGGCTGGAGAGAATACAATTTCATCAGTGAAGCTGGGTAATCCAGCAAACCTGGAATGGATTTCCTAAAAGTCATTTGGAATTTGTTAGCAAATGTTTTCAATCCTGGACCAGATCCATCCCAGGTTTGCTAGATCACACAGCTTCACTGATGAAAGTGTATTCTCTCCTGCCTTGGAGAACTTTAATAAATCAGGGCCATTGTGGGAAAAGCCCCTTCAGCCCATACTCAACATTGGAAGCCTTTGATCCTGGGTACGTGACGTATGTATCCCATGAGGCTGTGGGCTCCTTATTCAGTATTTACTGCCACAGCAGGAAATACAAAAGGGGAGGAGCGTCTAAATTGTTTTTTTTTTTTTAAATAGTGCCTAGGGGAAAAATAACAAATGCTTTTTTTATCTTAAATAGTTTAATACTAAAGAGCTATCAACCCTCTGGCGATAGATTTGATTTAAATACTCTATGTGGTCACAAACATAGAACATCCTATTAAGCTAGAATTGATATACTAAGCATTTAGGCTGCTCACTTAGCAAAGTAAAATACGATTCTGAAAAAATGCAAAAAAACTGTTTTAGATTGCTGAAGTTAGATTGCAGAACTTCATCTTTTCACTAGAATATGTTAATGATTTCTTGTTATAAGTTATGATTCACGTTTTAGGTTAACAGCCTGGGCTTAGTAAATTAACTGCATTGTGTGTGATCATGTTTGGACAAAAAGGGTGGTGGTATGCAATGGAGAATGTCTAATATAAAAAGCCTTTACCAAACGATGTAGGTATATATATATATATATATATATATATATATATATATATATATAAGCTCAAAGTTACATAAAAAGATCAACTGAGGTGAGCTAAATGGCCATTCAAATAAAATAGGTAAGGCAGGGTCAGTTTATAGTACTCTTTGGATGTTTTAACCAGGTTGACCAATCAGAAGAAAACTTATGTTTGTTGTTGTCTTTGATAGCGAAATGATGAAAGCATCAGAACTTTTCAATTCTCCAAGAATATTCAGTTTAGCTTTTACTGGCTCACACTTATTTTATGCTGTAGCATTAACAGTATGTTTCACTAAAACATCAAAACTTTACTATACTTTTACATTCAAGATCAAACTTAAGTAGTAACTATTGTAAAGAATGTCCCATCCCTGAGCCACCTGCTCCTCCATACCACCAGATATTTCCTCAATCCCCATCAGATGAGTGGTGGGGGAGTGAAAAAATGTGTTGCATGTGTTGCTGAAAGGCAGCACTAAGGCTGGAAAAGTAAACCAAGTGTTTTTTTGAAAAGTTTATTCATTTATGTTCTGATGCCAATGTTGTTGTACTTTGTACTTTTGTAGAGTTATGTTTGTTGAACAATCTTCAGCATTTATTACTCCTGTTCCCCTTCTGCTTTATGTGATTCCATCTGGCTCCTATGTGATAAAGCAGTTGTAGGATGGAACTACAGCATGCATTGGGCGAACAGTATGTAAATCATTGAAATAGGACCAGTGGGTGTCACAGAGAGGCCACATCCCAAATAAACATATTTGTATCCGTGTTTGCCTATGTATGACAAGTTACAAAACCTACACTGAAGAGAGTCAAATGATGAATTTTCGGTCATCATGGCACGTAACAGGCTAGCAACAGTCGACTGAGGTTATTTGAGCTGCTCATATTATTTTAAACACTGATCAAGTCAGTCAATGGGAAGATAAAGTTGGTTGGGACCAACTGGTACCTTGATGAGCCTGTCAGTTCCAATCAATCAGATTGAATGTCTCTATGACATTGGTTAAGATAAAGGAGAGCAGTTTCCACTATGGACTGATATAAATAAAGAGAATAAATAAATGAACAAATAAAAAATAATATCCAACACATTCCTTTCAAACATTTTGTCTAAAAAGCTGAGTTTCTGTTTTGTTTTTACTGACTTGAAAACGTATTGCCAATGACCCTCCAGCCGCAACAAATTAACTGGTTCAGTGGTGAACAAAAGAGCAGTTAATGTAGAGGAAGTGATAATGGCATTAGTATCATAGCGTGTCTCTTGTCCATTTGTCAGGCTAAGCTGGTTTCACCCAGTCTATCGCTTCTGAATGAGTAGAGGGAGTAGAATGGATGGCATATTGGAACAGTAGGGGGACCAATGCCTCGGAGGCAGATTCTTAAATTCACTTTTATTACATACAAATGTCTTTTCAGCTATGGGATGCTATTAACACTTGTAAGGCAAACAATCATGTATTGGGAGAATTCATTTAAAGTTGTTATTACAAAGTCTATCAATAAAAAGTCTTTTTCTCGCTTTTTATATTGCACTCGGTTGCTGTTTCATCTTTTCATGATTATAAATCATATGCAGTTTGCTTGGTGATTTGTAAAGTAAATCTGTCTAAAAAAAAAAAATTACAATAGAAGATGTAGGGGGTACCATGGCTCCTCATCAACGACTCAGGAATCCAAGTGTATTTTATTTCATTACAGAAGTCCAAAGTTGATAAGTCAATAGGGTAAGCTAACTTTCACAGATCCCCAAAGCATCTGTGTCACCCACTTTGCACTTCTCAGCAGCCAGCAGTAGCAGCTCTTCCCAGGAATCATATCCACTTGTTACTTCCGGGTCTGAATCATGTGACCCACTGAGAGCTCCCCATTTACCCCAGAGGACTACAATATCCCACAGAAGTGCTCCATCTGCTGGCAGAAGTGGGACCACCATCTGAGCTGCCTAATTTCCAGCACTCCCTCCAGTGGTGGGCCCTGTTACTGTCTGGTCACATGATCCCCTTTTGCCACATGACCTTGCCTATATAAGGATATGACTGCCATTAAGATGTTGTGTGGATGAGGAGTTTTCCTAGGCTCTGATTCTAGTTTCCTATCTGTGTTTCCTGATTCTGACTCTTTGGCATACCAACCCTCACTCTGCTGACCACCTCTAATTGCTGTTTGTTCTATCTTTATTTTGTCTCACTAGTCTTGATTGCCACCTGCCCTGACCTTGGCTCGTCTGACTACTTTAGCCTTTCACTCCTGTATTACACTTTGGTCCTGTCCAGTCAGCAGTTACCAGCCAATGCGGAGGGTGCTGTCTGAGTCTCTGTGCCTCATCTTTGCCTAGCGGGTTGGTGACACGGAGGAAGACACACAGTGAAACTAACATTCACCTTCATCAGGGCCTTCACAGCCTATTTTAACGTGAGGTATTCTGATATGCTTTGTACTGGCATTGGCTCCTACAATGTAAAAACATTCTGTCCATGGCCTCCAATTTACCATACCACATACACTTGTGGTACAAACTGGCTGTGCCAACCCTCAATGCCCAGCTATGGCCAATGATTTCAGGACTGCATGCCTAGTGTGCATCACAAAGCTGGACAATATATGCAGAAGATCACCAACACTAAAAAAAGGAGAAAAGTTAAAAAGTTGTATTTTCTAAAATTCCAATTGTTTATGATTCACAGTGCTCTGGCAAAGTAATTGCCATTAGGTTAAGGTTTACATCTTCTGAATAATAAGGAAATAAACAGATGTCTTTTGAGCTTGAAATTAGTCACCTTATCTGTAATTAGTCGGTAGAAGGAACATCATTTAACACATTAATAAATAGCTTGGCAATTAAATTCTTATCACTATTGTTCTTCCACCTAATTGTCTTTTGATGGGGCGGAATGGTTCTAGGATGATTTCCATTTAGAATGGAGGCAATGGAGACGATTTGTCATGATCCCCACAAATTAGTGGGCTCTAATTCATGCTTATTGATGTACTTTATATTGGTCTATGCCAGTTTAAAGCTAATAGGATTAATCATTCTCTTTGAATGGAACATGAATTAGGTAGCCCCACTCATGTGCCAAGTTTTATAATTGTGGGAGAATATAGATCATGTAGGCATTACAGAAACAGCAGTCTGAGGTCCTGGGGTCTCATATACAACTCCTGTGACTTTATATTATATCTAATTTGTATAATGCTAAACTCTAGGGAAAGGGAACTGAAACACACTACTTCCATTTTGGTGACCATCAGTGATAAGGAAAACAAAATCCTCTGTTCGGTTTCTGTTAAAAGTTTATTTAGAAAACAAAGTTAGCAAGTTAAAGAGTTGAAATCAAAAAGCAAAGGATTAATATGCATAGAGATCCTCAATGCAGTATATAGTGCAGTGTTTCTTGACCTTTATAACGTGGGGGAATAATTGAAATAACTTTCTGGCTTTCAGGGAACCTCTTCTATAACAACTATATTCAAAGCTTACAGTATATTAGTCTGGTGGTCATTGGGAAAAATTAATCTTACATTGATGGCCTTTGGGAAGAAGCTTTATTTACTCATTGCTCAAGGAACCCCTAGCAACCTCCTGAGGAACCATAGGGTTCCATGGAAGCCTGGAATAGAGGTTCTAACTTCAAAACAAATTGCAGGGTTATTTTCGCTACAATTCTGTAGATGCTCCCAAATATCAGACATAAGTCTTTCAGTTAAGAAGTTGCACAAACTGCACATTATTTATAAGAGAGACATTACAAAGAATCATAAGGGACACTAGTTCTGGTTATCTCAGAACAACTTATCAATTTACTGTCCTTCAGAGTCCCAAACTGCCTCACCAAGATAAGCAAATTATCCTTAGGCTGGTCCAATGATTCTTGCCCAATATTCGGCTCAGGGCCGATATTGGACGAGAATCTGGCGTGTGTACAGTGCCCGTCGTCCATCGTCTGATTGACCATCCTGGCGGATCCATGGATGGTGGACGATGAACGATCCTAATGCAAGGGAAGGGGGAAAGCGCACAGCAGGGTGCCGCTCCTTCGTTCTCCACATCATGCAGTCCTTAGTCGTTGGAAAGGATCGTGAAAGATCCTTTCCAACGACAATTATTGCACGTGTGTATATAGCTTTATGTTTATTAGGACATTTCAATTACCTGGAGAACAACAATTTGTTCTCATGATATTTTCTAGTACAATTCATTCTCACAAGTGAACCTGTTATATATATAGAGCCTTACCATAGCATATAGGTAGCAAACATAATAATTATTTTCTTTATCATCATAATTAGGAATAAAAGTTGTGATGAAAAGTTCAAAATTTCAGAGTTGATGAGAGCTATGAGTGGCAACTGTCTAAGTAGGCATTTCCCTTACCTAGGAGAGATTTCCATTTACTTTCTGGGCCTACAGGACGGAAATGTAATAAAAAATGTTCCCAATGGGACAAAGATGGCATACATATAAATGTTGACATTTCGTAATCAAAAAAAAATTGTGCTTCGGATAAGCTACAAGTGAATCCATAATACTTGCCAAACACCTGTATGATTATGTGCTGAATTTAAATACCGGCTGAGTGAATCTTGAATGCCTCGCTGCCCTGTAACTGGACTAGATTCTTTTATTTCACCTGCCATCCCCCACAGGTATGTTGCTTTCTGGCAGTCACATTAAACCCATATCTTCCAAATATATACAGTTGATCTAATAAATTGTAATATTAAGTTAAAGCGCTTATGAAAATTTATAATGGCTGGAAAATCTTATATATATGAGCAGCGGCTATTGTGCCCAGATGAAGTAATTCACAGCTTTAAGTTTTTTCGTGCTTTAAAGGTCAGACAGCCTCTTATTTTTTTCCTACTTTCATGTATTTCTTAAAGATCGGTCCGTGTATCAGAACTGCATCAGTACATGTGACTTTCTAGTGACCTTCGCTGCACAATCGAGCACATCTTGCAGAGCATTTTAACATAAAACCTTAATATATGATACTTATCTGGCATTATCCTCTTAAACGGTATAGAAATTGCAGAGTACTTTGCACCATAATGTGTTGTATTAAAAACTCCATAAAGAGATTTTTACGGAGCGATGATCAAGAATTAGATGTTTTGTCTTGATTCCTTGTTACTTTGTGGCTTGTCATTACAAAATGACCAAACGCCCACCACCATTTTAAGATTAAGATCATTTTTGCTGCATTACATAATGGGGCCAACAGATTAGAGTGTCCTGTTATTTAGAGCCACATGGCATTTAAGCTGGGTTAACACATTCTACTTCACAGCATATGTGACATCTTTGTCCTTTGTTATAAGACAAAATAGTGCCCCGTCACCAGTATCAATGGAGGCAAATATTACACCTAACATTAGTGCCACTGGATTTCCAGTATTGGAATAATACTATATCAATAGTTAAAAAAAACCCACCTCACTGGTGTTACTGGTATTGTTATTTACCATTGCTGGGTAATACCAGTAGTAGTCAGGGGCAAATAAACTCCTTAGCATTGGTGGCCAATAGCAGTTACCTCTGGATTGGTGGTCTATGGATGACTATGGGAAGGGACTGTGAGATGAGATGTTTTTTTTCTTTGCTAATTATAAAAAATACCCTTTAAACAGAGGAATATGCATTAAAACTTGGTGTAAAAGATAGGTGGTAGGTATGGAGAATAGGTATAAGGACAAACAATTTAAAAAAAAATTTAGAGCTAAAATATCTGACTCGAAGACTTACTCGAAGAATACAATGAGAGCTAAGCACATGCAAGTTTTGCATCATCTTCTCTCCCATGGGTGATCTTTTTGGATGTTCTATACAACAAACCCAAGTATTCCTTCTAGACAACTGAGTAGAATCCTTTTCCTCGAATTTCTACAATGTATTTGTCACTTTGCATAGCAGTAAGTTTTCAGGCTCTTGAAGGGTCCATCGTAACATGAAATGGTATCCGTCAAATCCCCAGAATAAAGAACCTACTTGGTAGAAGAACTTACTTTAGGTTGCCCTACTCTATATCAATATAATGCCCGGTAATAGCCCAGTCACGGCCCACTAACTCCACTTTTCCCAGTCACTTTTCTGCTTTCTGCATCTAAACTGAGTTGCTCGTTGAGTGGAATGGCAGGTCATCATAGCCTTGAAAGGCTGGTGTCTTAAATTTAATTAATGCTTTCTATTTCCTTCATGCTTTTCTGTTTCCTTGTTGACAGCCCCCAGAAAGCCTGACAGTTTGTCGGTGTAAAACAGATGTTACAGTATTGTTGTGTTGGCAGTTTCTATTTCATATGCTTTTGGACAGCCTGTGACTGACTAAAAAAACATTTCTTTGATTTTATGTTTGTTTCAAAGAAGAATTTTCATTGTAGTAAGTGAAAAAAGGATTTTTTTTTTCAACGTGTAAGTGCAGTATTGTTAATAGTAAATGGCAGTCAAGCATGAACATTATACTGACTGCAGGGACAAAGCTTGCTTTCTCAATTGTTACATTTCCTTTTTATATCTATGTTCCAAATCTAATGAAATCCTTATCTTTAGGTATGATTAGGTGATTTTCCCAAAGTTGTTTTTTCCCGCGATATTTGTATTTTGTAAATAGAAAAAATTACTTTGGGTTCAGGTGGACATGTACAAAATTTGTCCCAAAAGAAAATAAAAGTTTTCCTTAAATCAAAGATAAAGTATACAGACTTTAAACACTCTAATCTTTTCAAAGTAAATGCTTAGAGCCCCTGGGACACTCAGGTAGGCAGATGGTAGCTCACTTCTTGTCGGACCACCAGCTCAATCCCAAGATCCAACTAAGAACTTTTAAACACAGGATATGCCTTCCAATGCATCCTTAAAAGTGTGGATGAGAAAAAATGTATTTAAACCAAGTGTTGAAGGGGGGTGATATGTATTTGAATTTATCTCAAAAGCATTCAAATACTACAATCAACTATGAGCAGACCTATTACCAGATTTTTTCTTTTATATAAAAAGTGTAGATAGGCTGTAAGCACACTTAGATTTTTTTTTCTTTACATTTACAGGAGGAAACGTCACCTAATCTTGATCCTGTGCAGTGCATGATCAAGTGACAAAAGTAGAAGCAAGAAGAGACAGACGAAGATGGGGGCAACAGGGAGAATCCAAAACGATGTGGAACCAAATTTCTTTGGAAATGAAATATCTGTTGTAGGTTGTAATAGCAAGGAGTACACTGGAGGATGATTAAATAAGCAAGTGTTAGCTTTAGATGGGGGTAGACTGGGGGTAGAAGAACATGTGTAGGGAAGCCTCCAAATCCATGAAGACACATAGAAAGACACAAGGAAAAAATGGGCAGATTGGTTATGGCAAATGGTATGTAGCTAATAATACTAATGCATTGGTTACTTCAAAGTAGAAAGCAATAAAGGATCCATCGCATTAAGTTGATTGCACAATTGCACTATCATATACTGAAAATACTATTACTATACTGAAATCTAGAAAGCCCAACTTCACAGGGCCACATTATTTTCAATACGGTGGATTCCAGAACCTCCTCCATTTATCTTATGAGGGCAAGGAGTGGGCAGGGTCTTCCCCGTTTATAGATCATATGCCCCTGTATTTATCTTTTTGCTTCATCAAGCAAATAAATAATTCATTTTTAAATTAAAAATAGATTAAAAAAAACAAACAAACAATCTCTGGACGTTATTCTTTGCTTGTGCCGTCTTGAATACACTTAATAACTAGAGCCTTTTTCTGGCAATAAAGTTACTTGGATCCTTTCCATCGGTTACGTAACGAACTTAATGCTTGTAATTTGGTTGCAGGAAAGTGTAGAATCGTCTGCAAGCTCCAATGAGTCATAGATGGGATCCTGGGTGGTGATTATAGACAGAAGGTAGAAGACAGATGGGAGAGAAGTGAGAGTCAAATGTTAATACTCCCTAAAGAACAGGCAGATTGCAAATACAGAAAGAAAAAAAATTATAGCAAAGGACGTGTGTAAACTGTGAAGAAAATCTTGAGGCTTTTCCAATTTTTTTTTTTCAAAACAGGATTAGGTCTTTTATTTATTTAGATGACCAAAGAAGATCATGACACCAATTATGATTAGGGGTAAAGAAAACAGTGCATCCCTATTAAGATGATTTAACTAATCCAAAGCACCACCTTGGCATGCTAGTTTAATCTAGGGATTTAAAATCTAATACAATTTATAGGGATTACATACTTCATGTAAATAAGAATCTGATGTAGATAATACAGGGGGGATAACACTAGAAAGATTAGAATGAGAAATTCCCTTAGACACACTTTAAAATACAAAAAAAAACTTACCAGAAAATTGGAGGCTGGTGTAACTGTGGGGGCCTCAATATGTATGTGATACAGTTTTATATATAGGTGTGATGGTCAGGTGTACAGTACTTTTAGCCATTTATTATATAAGTGTATTGTTTACTCTGTCACAGGATTTGTGATTCACTTTAGAGCAAAGTTTTTTTTTTTTCTTCTCTTCTGCCGTGGCAGTAAAGACTGAAAACAAAGCTAAAAGGATTCTGTAATACATACGTCACATATCCCAAGAGGCTTTGGGCTACTTCTTCTACACAATCTCAGGCATGCACAGAAGGGGTAAAGAAAAGTGCCAAATACATGTATAAGCAGTGAGATCGGCACTTTTTTTTGTTACAGGAGGAATCATCCGATCCTATGCCTGTGCAGTGCATGATCAGATGATGTAAGCAGAAGCCGCAGGACAAAGAAATAGGATGGTGCGGCGCGATAGATCTTCTGCACTGGGAAAAAAAAAGAATCCAGGACTGTACGGGACCAAATCGAAGCCAGTTGGGTAATCCAGCCAACATGGGATAGATCTAGTCTAGGATTGTAAACACTTTTTCTAAACAATAGCAAATGATTTTAGGAAATCCATTCCCAGATTACTGGATCATGGTTCTACCATAGTAGTGTCATGGCTAACAGGCACCATTTAAATAGAGCTTCAGCTAATTAATTTTGATACATTGGTTAAGGGTGGAATTTTCCATCAAGTGCTCCTTATTGACCACATAGAGGTGATCCTCTCATTTCTTTGTCTTTACCTGGACAGAAAGCAAAGCAAATCTACCCAATGATGAAACAAACACCAGTACATACCTGTCTAATAATAAATGTATTAGTGGTGTTAGAGTGGTAAGTGTAGAATTGGATATAGGAAACAGATTTAATATAATGAGAATATGTTGAGAACATAAATAAAAGTTCATCATCGCTCAAACTCAGCATATTGTGTTTTAATACACGCTTCTCATAGCATAGATGTGAAGTAGAAAAGCTCCAAAACCAAATTGGCTTTTACACATACTCATTCACGCAGTCCTTTAAATCTGACTCCAGACATTTGGAATTCCTCCATAGACACTAAAAATACTCAAAATACATAAACTTTGGGATTTAATTCAACAATTAGAAATATTGTGACCTTTAACTGTGCCTAAATTATCATAAAAATACCACTTTACTTACTAAAATTTAAAAATTTCTATTTCCTTTTACAATAACCACATAAAAGATAACACAGTGGCTTTGTTTTTTTTTCAAAGCTCTCCATGCCTGAGGAAGATAGTTTTTCATCAGTGAACCTGGGTGATACAGCCAATTCACAATGAGTCTGGTTCAGGATTGAAAACATTTGCTAACAAATAGAAGAATGGAAAATGACTTTTAGGAAATCCATTCCAGGTTTGCTGGATCACCCAGGTTCACGATAAAAGAGTTTCCTCTCATGTATTGGGGAGCTTTATTAAATCGGGCCCTGTGATTGTTGCTAATTATGTATATATATATATATATATATATATATATATATATATAAAGTATACTATATAGTTGTCATTGGAAACACTTGATGCTTTTTCTGTCCAGGAACCACTTCATCAGGAGTATCAGAGATTGCTGTTAAAATAATTCAATAGCATAGGATAACACCAGATAGCATAAGAGCGTGGCAGACACAGCCATCTTGGAAGGGGGTTTGGCTCCGGTGTTCCTGGTGTGGGAGATGCATCCATAGCTATGGATAAGAGGGCTCTTGCAAGGCAATGAGGATCTGCATAGCTGCTATGATACGCCTGTGGCTGCCACGCTCCTATGCTGGACCCCAATCCTTTGGCTTCCCTTTATATGATGCTGATATTACCACAATATTTCTACAACATTGTGACAACAGTTGGACAACATTAAAATCGATGTTTCTCCTGATGAAGTAAATTATGTGAAACGCGTAGAGGAATACATTGGCTGTAAAGTATTATGATTGTAACACCATGGTCATATATTAATGTATAATTGTTATTTGTGTGAATGTTATCATTGTTAATTAAAGTATACATTGTTTTTATTAGCTTTTTTGTACCTAAAAAGTCACATTGTTTGTTTTTTTTTGCTACAGTAATAACAATATTAATGTAATTAATTTACAATACTGATATGAAATCTCATGGTTGCAGTAATATGGATTTTATCAATAACATTTATAATATTCATTTAAAATTCACATAGGTGTCTACTGTATCATATCTGTCAATACATAGATACACGTTTAGATATTTTTGTAATGGTTTTTTGACAGCTTGTGTTAACATTGGGCTAGGAGCTGCATGTAGATCTTTTAATTAGATCCCGTTAAGTCCACTTGCCACCTAAATGCATTAATTATATTATAACACATCTATTTCTTATCCATTAAAAAAGAGTTTACTTACCCTGTGCCTGAAGACATTTACTCTTCCTATCTTGAAGACACTACAGACACTGAGTGAACTTTTTCTCTGTGAAGTTCCAGGCAATCATTGTCTAGCCGAGGATCTAACCCTTTCCTACTATTTCTTAACAAAAAAAAACTAATTCTGGCCCAAATTTCACTTAAAGGGAATTTATCCAAAGTTCTCCCTCCCTGTTTTTATAGAAGGGAAATAGTCTTCTGTCAACTTCAACAGATTTCCCATAATGCCATACAGATGACATTTTTCACCCGTAAAATGAACAAGGAGGACAAACGGGATATACGGCACACCATCACCAGCAGGACATCTTGTTTTATTGCTGAGATTTTCCATTTACTTACAAGGATTATCTCTCTCATATCAAAGAAAATCAGTAAACCATTTTCATTTTAAGAAACACTCCAAGATGTCTACAAGACCACCCACAGCTTGAGAATACTCACAGCAAAAAAAGCAATCTGCTAGTTCTATTTGATTTCTTATTACTTGGCCTTCCTTGAATTATGGCTCCAGAGCCGGGGACAAGATAAGAAACAAAAGGAAGACACTATCAACATCAGAATTTCCTACAGCCAACTTTCATTTTTTCAAGCAGACTCTATCTCTCTAAGCTGTTTTTATCAAGCTTTATAAAGAAAGGCCAGTCTGCTAGAACCTGTAATTGGACAGCAGGTTTCTTTGGGATATAAATTGCATGCAAACATAGAAATTCTTCGTTACAGAGGCAGAAGCATAAACACTGCGTTACATCATCATGCAGTGCCGATTTGTTCTATGTTTTTAATGAAATGATAATAAAATACAATTGTCTTTATATATTTCTTGAAAGCATGATGTTTAAATTATACTTTTCATTCCCCAAGCTTGTCAACATGGTGGTATATTCCTTATTAGTTCCAAGAATAAGGATTATTTCCCAAAGATGTGCATTGCTTAAGCAGATCCTACAGTGCTTCTACGGAAATGCAAAGTTTGACTTATCTAAAGTCAACAACTAAACTTTCAACTTTATACCTGGGGATTAAACATTATCTATTGTTTTAAGGGTGCGAAGATCACTGCTTGGAGAATGGGAACCCTTCATTATGGCCCTCAGAAAACCCTTGCTAATATCACTAATGCCTGAGTAAAGAACGCAATTTATCTGTTTGGGTGGAATTTTTTATAAGTTTTCAAGCAATGGAGGGCCTTGCTATTGGAGGGTACCAACCATTTCATTTATTAAAGCACCCTGAAATGTATGGACTTTTATCTCCTTAATGTGTAATGTAATATTTACACTTCCTATTGTCTGCCCAGTGATGAGGTCTTTTCATGCTCCAAAAGAATGATGGTGACCCGAAGGGCATGGTGACCCGACACATATTGCACACATAGACTGACTTCATAGATAGTGCTGGACTATTGTCTGTCTCTCCTGGAAGAAGCATTGATGAAGGACAAGAATGACAAAGAAAAATAAATGTTATAAATTAAAAAGTTGATGGAATGGGTTGGAGAGGGAGGGAAGAAGGGATGAATTCAAGGGATCTTAACATGGGCTTCGATCAGTCCCGATGTGCAAGGTCAATGGAAGGACATAAATGTGTTTGACTTATGGGCTGTGAATTACAGCCTGGTTGTATCCTCTCTTTGCTGTATGTGATTGGTAGGTTGACAGCACCCAATGGTGGGAATAACTGGGCAACAGACCAAAAGGGTTTTGTGTATGTTTCTTTTTGCTTCCTGTTGTGTCCAAAGACAGGAAGAAAAGTAGAAATGTTCCAATGGTATACAAATAGAAATAAAATCTAACAGACATTTAAAGTAATTATCCACCATAAAAAAAAGTATGTTTAGCTTTGCACATAGATTTTGCTTGATAAAATGTAAAAACACTGCTTTAATGTATTGTCTTACAACCCTAACACAAAGACAGCTATATTTACAAAAATGTTCTTCTGTAGCGCCTGCAATCGTATGTATTTATGTGTTACATGTTAAATTGTATCAGATAGAAAAATCTTTCAAATCAGCTTTCAAAACAGGATTTGCTCATTCCCTGTGCACATGTATAATGTATAGAAATGCACATCTGTCGACATGAAAATAACGGTGGACGACATCTAGTTACATTTACAGATTAGTATATGTTCGTATTTACTGCGTGGCAGCTGCTTGGTTTGTATTTTTATGCATTATTCATGCTTTTCCTTTTGCATTTGCAATGCTGTCAGCTCTATACATAAAATTTAAACAGTTGAATTCATTTGGGCATTTTTTAAATGCCAGGGCCAAGCAGGAAGAATAACAGCTAAAATCCACACACTTCACAGGCCCATCATGCATTGTGCTCAAAAGCCAGTGATCCGGACAGAATTTGGCATGAATCAATAAATATTTCCAGGATCGGGTTTCTATGGAAATTTTTAAGCTGTTGATCATGTACCAAAATACCGTAAATTTCAATGGGCAATAAAATATGTGCATAATCCAAAAGTGGGGAAAGCTTTTTATACAGAATGTGAAATTTGACAAAGATTATTCAAAAATAACGTAATGCATGTAAATTTGCTAATTCGCATAGCAGACTGCCCAACATAGGCTTGCATATTACTTCCATATTTGTATTGTATCATGAATGAATGTTCTTACAAAGCATTTATTCTCAACTAGGATTCCTTCAGAAGTTGAGGTTCATGGAATCCCAGATTTCCTTCAGGGGTGGTTAGAGGTTCCTCGAGCTGTGGTTGATGGATATCCCATTTGATGGTCTCTGCATAGTTTTGGAGTCAATGCTACTTGGAAGAGCTAGCACCATGAAGCCAATCATCTATTTAGCTGTTTTTAAGGACAGGTGGGTGACTGGCTTTAGTGGGGATTCCTCTAGGCCTGAAATACATTTTAATGGTATAAAAGGCTGGTCTAGAAGATTGCTTTTTGTGATATCACTGATGGTATTTTGGATGTGGTCTCTAGTGTTGGTGTTTGAATTCGGGTTGTCCTCTTATTCCACCTGAACATGGCTGTTTAAATTTAGATAGACTCGACCCGAAAAACACAGGATTTGACTTTGCAAATTTGTGTGTAAAAAAATTTAAAAAAAAAACAAAAAAAATGAGCCTTTAATGGTAAAGTAATTTATTGAATGTGAGTGATTTGTGTAACTAACTTTTATTTTTTTTACCTGTTATCCCACAATGACAGGCTGTGCAGCTGTGGGAATCCTCCTGTCAGTGTGAGATCCACAGGCACTAGAGGTTAAATGAGGACAAGTCTCCCCATTCATCACCTCTTGTACCCTGTGATTGGCTGAGGAATGGTAAACTATGATGACAGCTCAAGCGTCATCGGGATTTTCCTTTCCACAGCCAATCACAGAGCACTGGAGGTAAATGAATGGGGAGACTTGTCACCATTTAGCCTCTTGTGCCTGGGAATCCCGTGGGACTCCTGAGTTCTTAGATAGAGAATCTCTATCCAAGAACACATACTATAGTTATGCTAGAGCTGCAAGAGGAATCAGGGGAATGGAGGTGTCAGCTCTGCTCCCCCGATTGCTGTTGCCACCCTGTAGTATGTGTTCGTGGATAGAGTTTCCTGATCCAGGAACACAGGAGTCCTGTGCTCCTAGATAGAGAAACTCTATCCAAGAACACATACAACTAGTAAAGGGCTGCAAGTGCAATCAGGGAAGCGGAGTTGTCAGCTCTGCTCCCCTGATTGCTCTTGCAGTTCTACAAAGTCCCGAAAAATAACCCAAATTTTCCCCCCATTGACATTAATGGTGTTTGAATTCAATGTTCGATCACCCGAACAATCTCCCCCTATTCGATCGAATAGCTGTAGAAGCGAATAGTGAGATATTCGACCAAGACTAGTGGTCTCAATGGCTAAAATCTTGCAAAGAATATGCCCATTAATTTCACAAATCCTACAATGACTTGGTCCCTAGATAAATTCTTCTAATATTCCACAAAATGTCCCACCAGGTAGAAGGCAGGTCAAAAAACTCACCAATAATGTTTCTAAATCATAACAAATCATAAAATACTGTTCCAATTTTTCCAAAAATCTTGGTGGCAACTAAGTATAAAATGTATGTACTTTATGTACCTTACCACACCCAGCAGGTGTTAAAATAAAGAAAAAGCTTCTGTCTGAAATACATACCTACTCTCTATTGCTGTCCTCTACAGTAATCTCTGTCTGCCTTTGGATATCTTCATTCTTCTGGCTGGAAGACTAAGGGCATACTGGGAGTACCGCGACTAAGGGCCAGCCACCATGGCGCCTTGTACTCTCAGTGTAACAATGCAAAGAGCAGATTTATATTCATCTGTGCATTACTGAGGACTACCCAGCATTGAAACAGAATAAAAGAGGAGAAAGTCAATATGTTTTCCTTCAAGACTACAGATTTCCTTCCATTTCTCTCTTCTGTAGTTCAGCAGGGAAGAACATAGGCAGGGCTGTCTGCTCAAGCTGGACCAAAAATATTTGACCCTGCTTTCAGTGTTTTGCAAAAGACAAAATATGGGGACATATTTTGGTATAGCAAAGACTGCATATTTTTCCCCAGCCATACACTTTAGCTCTCTTTTTTAAATTCTTCAGATTATATTGGCACTATATAAATGAATAACGTGAAGAGTCTTGCACTTTGTCAACTTGTCTAAGCTAATGGAATCAATCTACAGGAACACAACAAGAGTTTTTTTGGATTCAAAGCAAGTTTGTTTCCCCAGAGAAATTAGGATCAAACTGTTTTGGATTTAATCCCAGCGAATGATGGAATAACACATATAATTGAATTTCTAAACATTTCAGGTCTACCGATGGTTAAGAAAATCACTTTACATAATGAATCCCATGTTAAACTTGAACTTTGCTGTGCCGTTTAAGTTGTAACACAATTTAAACTCAAGGAAGACCAATTACATTCCTATAACAGCGCTACTCATCATAACTGCAGAGATCTTCACCAGCTACAAGTGTTATCCATCTCGCCAATTACTTTTAACGTTAATGGCATTTACCAGAAACCATCATTAATCAACTCAGCAACAAATGTTTTACTTTTACACACTTCCATCTGTTTGTCTGCTAGGTGTAAAGTGAAATCATTTCTAAAGTGAAATTAAAAAGGAGTTTCAGTTCAGAGACCTACCTTGGACAAAAAGATTCCAATAGCAAGTATCTTCTTTACATTTTATTTTTAATAGCTTGAAGAGGAACTAAATCTAATAAAAAAAATGTGTGCAGGTAGGCAACTAATTTGTCTGTTCGTATTCTTCTCTTCAATGTACACCGACCTGTGCATGTACAGCTCAATATATGATCCTAATATAGCTGGCTGCCAGGAATGGTGTCATTCCAACCTGGCCAATTAAGATGGACAACAAATACTCAAACCTGGAAGAGAACTAGGTTAAGATATCAGTGATGGAGGGCGGTGAATTGAGTTAAGATCCATTTTATTAACTAAATGTGTCTCTTTGGGTACAGACAGGTCTGTATCAATGAATAAAATCTGCTTTTTGAGGGTGCAACAAACTGCAACACTATATATACAGCACCCTGGAGCAGTGGTCGCCAACCTTTTGGACCTTACAGACCACTAATTTCATGGACTCTGGACTGCGCATGAGCAAGGAGCCAGGTGACACTCAAAGGGGGAACTTCCCCCAGAGTAACATCATGATGCCAAAACCTGCCAACTCCAGAGTCACAACCTGCCCACCACCTTAGCCTGCGGTCCGTATGGGGGATATCGCCAACCGGTGGTCCACGAGAAAATAATGGTGGTACGCGACTCTGACCAGTGCGCCCCCCCAGTAGGGTCTTTCTCATGATCCCCCTGGGGGGGCGCACCAGCCAGAGCAGCAGAACACCAATATTTTCTCAAGGATCACCGGTTGGCGATTGCTGCTCTAAAGTGTATATTGTAGAAAAGTGTAAACCTATGGGGCCATGTAGAACCATGTGGGGCATTTCATGCACAACACACTGTAAAGAGTAAAATGATAAGAATACAGTAAACAGAAAAATACAGCAGCAAGGACAAGTGTCAGTTGATTCGCATACAGTATGCAGATTGGAGCAGTGCAAACCTTAAAATGCACAACACCATGTGCAGAGCAGTGCACTGCAAAGCATACAATGTACAGATAACTATAGAGAGTAGAAATGTAATGTGAAGTGTTATGTAGTATACAGCACAGTATATAGAATGGAGCATTGCATAGGCTAATGAAAGCAATACCTTATTGAATGCATATCGTGACCAAAGCTAAAGGGTGTCTAACAAAATTAGAGAGTGAGACTTTTTTTTGGCCAAGTAGCGTAGTATTTAGCATGGGTTACTAAACAGTGTGGTATGGAAAATTTGTAGGTACATATTGTACATCTGCTAATGCAATAGCAGAAATAATGCCCATGTGGACATACAAAGGGGCACTTAGAACACAGTTCAGACCCCTGATGGATCATAAGATGTGAATTGCACTAACATGTTTCAGTGATATATTGAAATGAGCCTGCCTAATGCAAGGGTCAAGTTGTCCGCTAATAGATTGCCATGTAACTGCCCCTTTAGTGCCTCCCACCAGGAGCCACAGGGAGAAAAATGCCACCCGAATAGGGGACTGATTGGTCCTGTATACACAGCTACAGTGTCGACATAGGATTATAGCTAAAGTCATAAATGTACAGAAAATAGAACAAAGTAATATGAAGCCAAAGTGGAATAGGTGCTATCAGAAACTAGTTTCTTGTTTCATACTCCTGGTGGCTAAATAATAAAACCTAACTGGCGGCTCTGGCCCAATATGTACAGCAATGCTCCAGTTTTTGCGGATCAGCCCCATGGTGAAGATTAGTAGTCATATTTTGGTCCTTTCTCAGGTTAATATTTCTGTGTTTAAAAGAAGAAATTTTCACTAGCGTGATTTGTCCTTTGTTTCAACTCAGATTAGCTTCATGTTGGCTTGCTGACTGCGATGAGCACCTGGGATCAATCTATAAATACATTTAGCTTTACATTCTATAAATCTAGCAGAATTTATACCTCATTAGATGTGCTTACTTCCTGAAACAGCAATAAAACCTATTAGCAATTAAGCCAGTTCATCAGAAACATTTATCTCCAAGGAAAATATTTTCTCCCCAAAAAACAACTTGGTTTAGCTGTGTTTTCAGTTCTAATTGTGATTAATGTGTATTGTGGGTAAATAAATGACAGGCAGAATGTTTTATAAACCATAGTTGCTTTAGTTATACAGAAAGGGCGATTTATCAAAAAGTGTGTCCTTTGTGTAAAGTACTAAAATCAAGAATGAGAATATAAGTGTGCTATATTTTAAATTACCTAGCGAGGGCAAATTTTGTGAATAGTTGCAAGTCAGCCCATTGTGGGGTATATTTAAATATATATATATATATATATATATATATATTTATATATATATATATATATCATACAGAATTAATTACAAGTGTGCTTAGGACTTCAATAGCTTAAGAAACCCAAAGTCAGCAAAATGTTATTATTCTAAATGAAAGAGTAGTACATTATATTATTGACTGTAATTTCTAAAAACCATTAAGATGGCACCTTAAAAGTTGAGAAGAAATGGTTCAATGTTAGGATGACCCATACTGAGGAAGGTGACAGGAACTGAGCCATGTTTTCATGTTATGAAGAGCAAATGGTAGAGTTGGATGAAGAGCATTGATGAAAAGGAATTGGATGAAGAACATGAAGAGTTGGATGGAGAGCATTTATGAAGAGGAGTTGAATGAAGAATGAGTAGTTGGTTAAAGAATGTGAATAGTTGGATGAATATATTGGATTTAGAACACAAAAAGGAACACTTTTCTCTCCAAAATACACTTTATTGAAAAATTGACAATACTTTCCAACAATATGAGGGAGGTACAAGCAATATTATTAAACAGGATATCAATATACAAATAACATGAGTAGGTAATGTGAAATAGCTAAGTAAGCCAAATACAATATCTTGAGATTTAAAATAAATAGAAGAGACAAAGACAATGAGAGAGAACGTTGTGGAATCAAAGTGCATCAGAAAAACTGTTCGGTATAGCAAACCAATCTAATAAAATGGTAATTCAGACTTATTAGGCCTGATTTATGAAAGCTTTCAAAGGCTGGAGAGAATACACTTTCAGAAGTGAAGCTTGGTGATCAAGAAAACATGGAATGGAATTTTAAAAATCATTTTAGCAAATGTTTTGAATCCTGGACCAGATCCATTTCAGGTTTGCTGGATCACCCAGCTTCACTGATGATAGTGTATTTTCTCCAGCCTTGGAGAACTTTCATAAATCAGGGACAATATTAAAGAAAGAAAGAAAGAAAGAAAGAAAGAAAGAAAGAAAGAAAGAAAGAAAGAAAGAAAGAAAGAAAGAAAGACTCCCCTGTCGGACTGGACTTTTATTGCCTTTCATGGCAAAGAGTTTGAAGAAAGAAAGAAAGAAGGAAAGAAAGAAAGAAAGAAAGAAAGAAAGAAAGAAAGAAAGAAAGAAAGAAAGAAAGAAAGAAAGAAAGAAAGACTCCCCTGTCGGACTGGACTTTTATTGCCTTTCATGGCAAAGAGTTTGAAACCCATACCCAAGTAGTGTAATAGCTGGCCAATTGTTTTGAGAGGAGTGAATAAGTTCCTCCATCTCTGCTAACCGGTTAATTTGCATTACCAGTAATTCACAGTGGGATTTGTAGTCGATTTATAGAATCTCGGGATCAGTGATTTAGCAGCATTTAAGGCGTTAAACAGAAGAGTTTTCCTGTATTTGTGCGGTGGGCTATGAGTATGATGTATCAAAACCTGTGCCGGAGAAATGGGGGTTAGTTCTCCTGTGATTTTTGGAATCAAGTCCAAGATCTTGGACTGGAAGCATTGGATAAATAGACAATTTCACCACCTATGTAGAAATGTGCCATCTTCTGCTCCACAGCTCCACCAGCTGCCATTGTAGTCATCGTAGACTGTTTGTGTAGAGTGTGGGGTACTCCATACCATCGTGTACGTATCTTAAAGTTATTCTCCTGGATGTTTATGTTTTGCGATCCTTTTACTGTTAATACATTGATGTCTTCCCATTCCTCATCTGTAAAAGTTTAGTTTGAATCTGAATCTCATTGTTTACAGAAATGATCTGAAAGGTTTACAGGAGGATTGGCCGAAATTGAAGGGGGCGAGCTGTTTAAAGCATTGCTCTTTCATATTGGAGGCAGATAAAAAATGTCTTTTTTTGTAAGTAGGTCCACCAAGGCACTGGGGCTCCCTTAGTTTCTGACAATAGCAATTGCAATAGCAAAATTGTCAGATAAATCAGGTGGAAAGGCTGGGTTGGACCAAATTGGGGTAAGCGGGCCTGGTACTGGTGTTATTTTAAATTTACAAACTACTGTTAAAAAAATCCCCAGTGAAATACTTATAAAGGGGTGGGCTAAAAGTTTTACAAGCAGATTTCCAGAAAAGAAACACTTTTTGGTTGGAGAGTGTGTAACACAATTCTAGCAGGGATCATGTCATTTAGGAGTAAAAGGAGAGGAAGCACAAAAGTAAAGTGTGGACTGGACTGCATATGGAAAGAAGGCAAATGATTAGAAGAAACATAAGGACAAGGTGGAGGGATTCAGGATGTGGGCAATGGGAACATCAAAAAGTCTTGCAAAGATGATTTCCACAATGGATGATTCATAGGTTTCTTTATTGACATGTCCTGTTGGCATATCCTTGGCTCGTGTTTTATTGGCATATCTTTGACTCATATCCTATTGGCAAATCTTTGGCTCATGTTTTATTTCCATATCTTTGGCTCATGTTTTATTTGCACATCTTTGGCTGATGTCTTGTTGGCGCATATTTGGCTCATGTTTTATTGGCATATCTTTGGCTCACGTCTTTTTGGCATATCTTTGGCTCATGTCCTACCATTGGCATAATATTGGCTCATGTTTTATGGACATATCTTTGGCTCATGGCTTATTGGCATATCTTTGGCTCATGAAGGCACACATTTGTGAAGACTCAGCTAAGCTGTAAGAAAGAAGAAAGGAGACAAAATGTAGGATGTAATCTCTCAATTTTATTTGTTTTGTCCTAATGTGGTTTCTTGACAATTTTTTTGTCTAACAACGCCCAAAATGTGCTAGATTTAAAGCTGAACAGCTCTACAGCCTCATGAGTCAATAACGTGCCTGACCTATACTATTAAACTGCCATTGGTCAGTTGGCTGGATGGCAGCCTTCTGTGTAGTAGCCATCCTGCCATGCTGCCTTTATAAATTCCTTCACTTCATTGTTTTTTGAACAGGTTCAATCAATCAACCATTTGTTCTTCCAAAAGCAGCTATTATACCCAGATGTTTACAAAAGCTAATGGCTTTCTAATGGTTTATTAGAAGTGGTCCAGTAAATGCTCAGCTGCACAAAGTGTACAAGAGAACTTTTCTTATAGACTCACAACTTTCATTGGTACTTCTTGTGCCATTCTGCAGGCTAAGATCACCCTGATAATTTATCATTAACTATGCCCCTTTATTGTAAAAAATAAATCCTTTGTTAGGTTAAAAAGGTTTTTTACAAAGTTGAGTTAACTTTTTTTTTATTTTGGCTTCGTAACCCAAACCTTTTAAAAAAAACTGACATCATTGCAGTTTGTAGCAGCGAGCTGACACTAATATACGTTCTTTTGCCAAGCCCTGGATCTTAATGTGGCATGTGTTATATTACAAACATAAAAGAGATGGCATCTGGTAAGGGACAAGGAATTTAATTTCTTACAATTGTATTTGACAAGGACTATGTTCTAAAGAACAAAACATATTTCAAAGCTTGTGACATCCAGTAAGAACAACACTGATCTTTTTTTTTTTTTTTTTTTCTAAAGAATGAGGCAATTAAACCAGGTTGGCAACATCTTATTTTCCATTTAAAGCTGAATTTTTGTCATAAGAGAAAAAGGCAAGGGAAATAAACTAAAGAAAAGCCCGTCGTGACAGATGCACAAAGGCTGCCATTGCTCCGCATTCCTTCTAGTTTTGAGGCTGTCCCTTTGGCTTTAATATTTTGAATACCTATTATTATTATTATTATTATTATTATTAATAATATTAAAAAGGATTTATAAAAAACAGTATTGTAAAAATATCTAGCTATTCTGCAATTTTCCTATACCGCATAATAATTTTTATTCAGTCTCTGAATCATTAGCAGCTGAACTCTAACCTTTCCAGTGACATGAATTCCTTCTATTTGTTTCTCTATTTATCAAGTACAACAAAGTCCAACATACATGTGCAGCTCCATGATCTTTTCCCATTTTGCTCTAGAAGTTACATAATCAGTCATAGAAGTTGGCGGAAAGATGATTCGAATCACCCAAAAACTTCCTTATAAACTAGGTTGTAAATGAAACAACCCTTGTAGTGCATTAGATCAGGGGTCTCGAACACTCGGTTCACGGCCCAGCCGTTTGACAGCTGGGCTGCAAAAGCATGGTGACCAGCCGTCCCCAACCTGTGGTCTGTGGATTACACTACAACTAGTATAATACAGTTATAAGTAAGGCCTCAAACTCTGCAACACAATCCCAGTCCTGGCACAATTACTGAACAGGAATACTTACAGCCATTACTGTAGAAAAGACAAGGGAGTTTTCTGCACCCCTGTCACCAGCTTTTTCAACCACCCACTAGTCTAAACTAAATTCTAACTCCAGTGCTTTGCCATAAAATCCCTCCACATTTCTTGCCCCACCTACTTTTCTGACCTGATAGTAAAATACCCCCCTTGCCACTCTCTTTGCTCCTCCAATGAACTACTAATGACTTCATCACTCAAAACCTCGTCACATGCATGGCTCCAAGACTTCTCTGGAGCCACTCCTTCTCTCTGCAACCCTCTTCCTCTTTTAATTCGGCTTGCTCCTTCATTCTTCACATTTAAAAGAGCCCTTCAAACTTCAACTTTTTGTGTCTCTTAAACCCTCTCTGCTCATCCACCATTCCATATCCACCCCCTATATTATGCTACTTTCCCCCACTTCTTGAAATATGTTCTCCTTTAGAAAGGATCCACTCTGTGTCATTGTATGCGTCTGTAATTTGCAAACCCTATTTAATGCATAGAGGTGCGTAATATGTTGGTGCCTTGTATTATTATTATTATTATTATTATTATTATTATTAATATTAATAATATTAGGTAATTAGTAAAGATGACTGCCCCGTGTATCAGTACATATTGTACACAGAAAGATTTTTAACACACCTTGATAAGATTGGTTGCATTATTCTGGTCTTTTTTACACATTTGTTTAACAAACACTTAGAAGGCAATACATTTTCTTTAAAGTGGATTTAAAATGCACATTTGTTCACTTACAAGATCATGCAAGTCGTTCACCAAAGGCAAAGACTGTTGAGTTGTAATATTACAACAAGATGATAATAAGTATGAGTTAAACCAGAATATTTAGTTGACTGGAAACAGATGAGTGTGACATTTTTAATGGATCTTCATGGGGTTAGAATGGAATATTATGTTGAGTTTGCTTTCATAGCTATATGTCAAGGTATTGCAATCTACAGAACAACGGTGTACACCATTAGCAGGTCATAATGGATGTTTTCTACAAGTAAATAAATGGCTTGCTATTACAGCGATGTATTAAAGGCTTGCATTCCTGGCATGTTTATTTCTTTTTATCAAAGCAATTTCAAGAACGCTTTCCCTTAAAAATAATCTGAAATGAATTATCTTCCTTGGCGTTAGAGCAACATTTAGAAAATTGAACAGGGGTAAATTGTATGGGAAATGACAGTGGTGGAAATGCTTTCAATATTTCATTTTGTAAATATGATTCTTATAACTGTTAATGTGTTATGCGGTAGCAAGTGTTGCTATGATTTTCATTGTGCTGCATCCAAAGGGAATAGTAACCAGAATTAAATTTAGCAAAAAATTTAGGACTCAATACATTAGCGTTCACTGTTAGGAGATCTGACACTATAGTTAAGCATAGAAAAAATGGTTCTACTCTAAGATCCCCTCGTTTAAGCATCAACATAAACTCAACAAAAAAAACCCTTGCATTACAACCTTAACACAGACCTTCCCAGCACACAACCTTAACACAAACCTTCCCTGTAACTGTAACAGTAGTTATAGCCTCATGTTGACCATAAGACTAACCTTTTCACTTTACATTTCTTTAGCCCTAACACTTACCTCTCTATACCCTTAAACTAAGGCTGCGTACACACAGGCAATAATTGTCGTCGGAAACGAACGATCCACGACAGATCGTTCGATAATTGTTAACAAAAAAGTGCACAACGACTGGTCAACGACGCTGATGAATGAGGAATCTCACTGGAAACAAATGACCGTCCAGGCGGATCTGGTTGGGCGACAATCGCTCGCAATCTATTGTGTGTACGGTCGTTCAGTGATCGTTAATTGTTCTATGATAAACGTTCTCTTGTACATGTCACTTCCTGCATTGTTTGAACGATCGTTTAAACTATGGTATCTAGTGTGTACACTATTGATAGATTATTTTTGAACGATCGTATGGTTACAGCATGTACAGAATAGTGCACAACACGATCATTCAAAATAACCGGGAATAATGTTGGTAAACATTGACAGATTGCCATACTGGAATAACTCTTTTGGTTATCAGAAACTCCATTCCCTTGAATGGAGTGCTACTTGTCATTTTAAAAATTCATGATAAGCACCCATGGACTTTCATTAGGTCCCTAGACCTGTGTTGTGTATATAGAATAACTTGTAGAAGTGGCCACTAATAGATGCTTTCTGCTTCTGCAGATGATCCAATGGTGTGTGTTTAAGAAATTTGAAATTGCCACTATAAAAGTCATGAATGTTAACTGCCAATCATAAAGTGACAATCAGTGTCAAAATTATTGCACTTGCAGTGTTTCAATACTGAAAGTTGAGACCTTCTAAAAGTGGTGATCTTTTCAGCAAACACCACTGACCACCAATTCCTTTTGGGAAAGAAGACCATTGACCTATTTATTTAGGGGCAGAATATCATTGGCAACCAATGCCTTTATTGGAAAGAAACTACCACACATTATTACCAATGTCTTTAAAGGGAGTGAAGAAAAACTGCTGGTGGGTCCTATTTGGATCAATGGGCCTGGTTTAATAAATCTTTCCAAGGCTGGACACGATACACTTTCATCATTGTAGCTGGGTGATCCAGCAAACCTGGAATTGATTTCTTAAAAGTAATTTGCTATTTGTTAGAAAATGTTTTCAATCCTGGACCAGATCTATTCTGGGTATGCTGGATCACCCATCTTCGCTGATGTAAGTGTATCCTCTCTGGCCTTGGGGAGCTTTAATAAATCAGGCCCAATGTCTTAATGGTGAAGTATATCAAACTAGGACTACCAGCACATCATAACTCATGGATGGGACCCAATATTAGGAATGCATCCAAATGTTTCATTGTTGTGGTTGCACAATGTGTTCCTTCATTCTAAGTGAAACTTGCTTTCTTGGTTCAAACTATCGACTTACATATGCACAACCTGAAATGGGTAAAAGCGTTTTGAACTAGTTGTCTCTATATATTTTGGTGAAAATTGTGACTGGGACAGAAAGCAATTTTGTTTGTAAATCCAAAAAATGTATAGAACTGATTTAAGAGTGAACATTTTCAATGAGGACATCTGTTCTAGTGATAACTGTCTGCAAGGGTAACTATATCTGTAGGACAAATCTTCTTAAGTAGCACAACACTTTTTATAAAAGCATTTTAGCTTTAGATATATTTCCAGTGTTCATCTCAAATAAAACATCTTTATTTATGAAATTTTTGATCTTATCAAGTTTATGTGTTATGCCCAGTTTAGATGCAAACCATGCTTGGCAAAGATCTTGTGTAATATCGGTTGTGGAAATACTTTCTCAAATAAAGATAAACTTAAGCTGTTACCTTGTATGGTGTCACATAAATATCAGAAGAAATATGTTTTATGTGATGTCCTGTAATACCTTAGTATGCACTGACAGAGTCAGCAGACCTAATCCCCAGCTTTTTCTGTGATGTATGGGTAGATCTTGAACTACGAGGGACAATCTGGAAAAGATGAATGTATTTACGTGCACAAGCTCAATAAAGTTCAGTTTTCAATCATCAGCCTTTCACATACCCCTTTCTTGAAATGTTAATGTTTTAAATGTATCATTCTGTGGATTTTTCTTTTCCTGCTAAACTTTGTTGGTGAAGATTAATGTAAAACTGGTCTTTAGATGAGACTGATATGCATAAAGTCTAGACCATTTGGAGGCAACCTTGTGGAGGCAGAAAGAACACCAAAGCTTGTAAAGATTTATTGTCTGAAAACAATGTTTAATTTCAGGTGTAAAGTATTTGGAAAAAGTGGGTTTAGAAAATTCATAACCGCTGGACACAACAGAAACTTTTTAACAATATCACTGCCCAGAAAAATTTTCAATAGTAGGCATTTATCTGTCTGGTGATCCCATGCTCTCCGTCAACATGATCTGGCATGTTCCCTTCAGTGACATTGTATGCAGTAGTGAAGGATATCAACTAATTAGTTGTCTGTCCTTTGCTTGGCAGCTTGCAGTATCCCCAGTTTACCTTTAAACATGTGCACACAAGCTTAAATATGTCTTAGCATCCCCGGCATACACATTGGGGCTGTGTGCAACTGGGCAGGATTGGAAAGTATGTGTTGTAGCCAATGAGCAGTTTAGTTCCTGGCCACGATCTGGTTTTGACATTGGCTGCTAGACCTATACAGTGCCTCAGATTCCAGTCAATATTTGCCAATTTTAGCATTAAGCTTGTCTGACCTGCCAGTGGTGTATTTTTCTGTTCGATTATTGGTTGCCAACCCTGCCTGCGTTGTGACCTGGTTATCATGAGCTTGGACTGATTTTTAGCTGTGAGCCCAAGTCTAAAGCTGCGTACACACCTGCAATTTTTCTCGTTGGAAAGGATCTTTCACGATCCTTTCCAACGAGAAAAGACTGCACGATGCATGAACGATGCTGTACATACAGCACCGTTCATGCTCTATGGAGAGGGGAGGGGGAGAGCGACGGAGCGGCACCCTGCTGCGCGCTCTCCCCTTCCCTTTCATTAGGATCGGTCGTCGTCCATCGTCCATGGATCCGCCAGGACGGTCGTCGGACGATGGACGACGACCGACTGTACACACGGCAGATTTTCGCCCGATAATTGGCCGATACCGATTATCGGGCGAGAAAAGTTTGCCGTGTGTACGCAGCTTAACTTTTTTTACTAATTAGATAACTAACTTGACTGTCTGGCTACCTGTGCATGACTTCTGGCTCTGTTTCCTGGACTACTAGGCTCTTCTGTTCTGCATATCAGTGGATTTCCTGGTTTCTGACCCTGGAATGACTAACCTTCGATTGTGATCTCTGCCCTGCTCCTGTGGTCCTCCATTAATCCTTGTTCTTCAGAAATCCTGGGGGCAACTACATTCTGGGACCATGAAACTAGCCTCCCAAGCTTGAGCCAAGTTTTCCCATCCAAAGGTAGCTAACCTCAGAATGCTCTTCTGGTTGAATAGGTCATGCTACAAAATCTTATTGGAAGCCTTACCAAAAGAATCAAACCTGCAATATATCTGCAAAGATTGGGTGACTCCATATTGAGGCCCATTGTTTGAGAGTGGAATGTGCAACAAACTCATAATAGTGTGATGGTCAGATGTCCACCAACATTTGGTCATAGTATATATTCGCTTTGGTGTTTAATTTTTTACTTTTTTTTATTAAACAGGCCTGAAAACTTTTTAAAAAGACATTTGTAGCAGCCATTGAATAATGTGTCTGGGAGGAGCGTTTGTGATGAGGCTACAAGAGACCCATCAATTTCTGGTAGAGGTCTTTGTTGGACACCTCTTTATACTCTGTCTCCACAGAACACAACAGAGATCTCTTGATTACAAAAGCGTGTTCACTACAATACAAACCTGTTGGCAGATAAAACATTTCAGTATAAGTGATTCATCTATTTGCCTGGGGTTGCTTTTTAGGAATCGGCATTGTTGTGATCCTTGGCTTGTGAAGCATTTTATTATACACAATCATTTTGGCAGTGTTTTATCCACTTCCTGACCTTTATCCCCCTTCCACATTTATCCTACACCTTTGTCATTTAATTTATTTCATTGATGGTGTCTCCGTTTCAACGTGCACCTCTTTTCCTATAGCCAAACAAGCAATTAATGAGTAAAAAAAAATCAACTCGACAAATTGTTCTGCTAGTGTTCCTGAGCCACTTGACCTCCACAATCTCCAGTTTTTTAATGAATGTTCTGCTATTCCTTCTGCATTGCTAATGAGCCATTTACATGATCTTCACTCAAGGCTGAATTTCTTTTCTCCTGGCTTCATATACTTCAATGATCAGCTTCAGTTAGAATTTACCAGCCCAAAAGTTTGTAAAATTGTACATCTATTCTTGTGATACCTCACTAGTCAGTGCGTCTAGGGGTGCAATGTAAGAACCAATAAAGGGAGTATATAAACTACAAGGCTGAACATTTTTGACACCTGACCATCACAACTATTGAATAGAAATGCTCAGAACACAGAAATTCCAACTCAGATGAAATCCTATTGGATCAGTTGAGAAACTTAACCAGAGTTAGAATTCATATTTCTTAATGAACCATACCTGTCAATGATGAGTATAGCAGGGCTCAGCCAATCCAATAGCAATAACATTCACCCATCACATTATTTTGATATTTGCATACCTCCACCTAAGCGCCAGCCAGCTGGTTACATCACATCTGAAAGCAGAAGTAAACCCATGACTACTCGCCTATCCCCGTTCCATCACATGGCACCACCATCTTCCCTCTTCTCTACTTTTTGAAAATGATCCTTGGCCATCTTGAAGTTCAAAGTCAGACTTAAGTTCCACATGAAGGTTCTTGAGAGGAGTATGGAGCCAGGGTGATGTTTTCAGGAACCAGCTAGCCAAACCTTCCAACCAGCTGTGATTTGGATGCATTGCATACCGAAAAACATAGACCTAGTGATGACATTGCTGGGTTAAAAAAAGCTATATAATAAAAATATATATTTTTTAATATTTTATTAACTTATTCATTATTGTGGAGAAAGGGAAGGAACCAGGACAGACAAAATAAAAGCAGATTAAGAGGAAAGGAAACCAAACTGGATTATTAACATACATATATTTGAATTTACAGTATCTACTTTACAAAGGATGGCACATCCACATTATACAAGAACAGCAAAATGTCCAGAATTCTACAGTTACATCAAACATTATTTTAACTAAACAATATAGTACTCTCAACTATCCTAAAATTATCTATCTATCTATTAATATATATACATATATATATATATATATATATATATATATATATATATATGTGTACAGTATACATAGCCAATGCATTTAAAATAAAAT
Source organism: Pyxicephalus adspersus (assembly GCF_032062135.1). Classification (NCBI taxonomy): domain Eukaryota; kingdom Metazoa; phylum Chordata; class Amphibia; order Anura; family Pyxicephalidae; genus Pyxicephalus; species Pyxicephalus adspersus. The sequence continues at coordinate 48,742,732 of NC_092868.1, forward strand.
CCTGAAAAGCAGAGAACCTTTTTCACAGTACCTTTCTATAAATACAGTATGACTTTACACACATGTATATACTCTATACTACACTTTTTGCCCCATATACTGATTATCTCTATTGGAGTAGCTGTTAACTATAGTACAAATGTGTTAATTAAGTGCTCAGATTGAATTAAGTTTATACCATTGTTTTAATTAGGGAGGTGATGAAATTCAGCATTCCTGCTGATTCCCCAACATATGTCCTTTTGTTAAAGATAATTAAAGAACCTTAAATCGAATAAGGGTTAGGGTGGTGAGTTTAGTAAGCAAATGAAAAGTTTTTGAACTCATTTTGGAGGTACAGAAAACCTTCTTTGTTGTAACTCCAATGCCATTTATAGGGCATTGACCTTGGTTTAGTTTGTTGCGGAACTCTCCATTCAAACATACCAGCTGAGGGGTTTCATTGTTAATCCGCAGATTTCAATATTGTCTTGTCTGTGCCTGCTCTACATGGGCAACATCTGGGCTAAAAACATCCATTCAGCACATTTCAGCTATACACAAATGTAATTGTTCTGTATACCAAAACTAGAACTGGGAAGGCTAATTAGATATTTTCAGATAACGCATAACATAACAGGACTATTGATACATTTTCCTGGCCAGATCTGCTTCACGTGAGATTCAATGTGTTTCATTTTTGTGTGGTTTCCACCTATTTAATCTACAGTATCATATTATGCAGCATCATTCTAAATGTATTTGCTTTTTTAGCATTGTTAGCCTACAAAGTTTTGATGGCCTTTGATCTCAGAAATTTGCTTTATTTTGACTCTTATTTTACAGGTATGCAACCAAAAGCAGTTTCAGGACAAATATTTGTTTTTCTGTTGAAACATTTTTACAAACAATTTAAAATGTTTACATGCATTTCATGTGTAAAGCCTAAACAGTGACCCCCCCCAATAATGAGACTTTTTATTAGGCTTTTGACCTCCCTGGATGGGACATTTGTGCCCCCTCTCCTATCCATAAAAGGTCATCTAAAATCTGATTTTCCAAAGAATGTTGGGGGTAAAAGGCATGTTGTCTCTTTCCCTTTTGGCAAACACCAGACCCCCGTTTGCTCCCAATGGTGTCAAGAGCTATTGTTATAGCCCTGCAACCCCAGCAATGTACCCTCTGCGTTGTAGGGGTCAGCCCCAGATATCCATCCTTGTCCACAGCTGCCCTCCTACATAATTGGCTAAACACATGTAAATAATGCTAAGGGGTTTCTGCTCCAGCAGCACAGTAATGTACTATTGTGCCTTACACTGCAACTAAGTTGCATCAGGAAAGTGTTCTGGAGTGGCAAGGGGTGGCTTCCAACAAATTCAACTGGGGCAAACAGGTGCAATACATTAAATAATAAATAAGAAGCAGATATTCTGTACTTCATCATGCATGTAAAGGCTTCATTTTCAGTTTTGACAGGTAAGAGTCAGCAAAAAAAAATCAATTTAGAGGCAAATATTTTGTAGAGCGTTTCCATAAGAGCTCAGAACCAGTGACACCCTTCATGCAATATGTAATTGTACAGAAATACTTAGAATTTTGATGTCAATACCATTATCTCTATTTGATCTTTCAATGTACATTAAACAAGAATTTCTTGTACTGTCTTGCTGTACAACCTCTCCTCTCCTGCTGCTACTTAGTCATCAGAGGATTTCAACGCTATGATGTATCTTCTTACAAGTGTAAGCATTTAGGTGTGATCCGTAAAAGCTCTGATAAAACATTTATGATATGAGTAAGACAAAGCAAGCTAGATGACACAGTTTAGGTTTTGCTTACAGAGGCTGTCTCTGAGCTAACTATGTTGGGTTACCTGGGGATAGACAGTGTATGCGGGGGCCGAACCCTAAAGGAAACCTTTTTTGAGAGAAGCATGGAGGCTGTTATGTCTAACTGCTTTTTGATAATGTTATCTGCCAGGCAGAATCAGGTGTAGGAAAGGTATATAGTTCATAAATTCAGGGTTTGTGATTTGTATTCTTTCTAGGTGAGTTTACATTGGGGTGGCGCAGAGGCCAGAGTCGCGGACCATGTCTCCAGGATAAATTTGCAGGCTCAGGGCGGTGGGTGGGTTGTCTCTCTGAACACAACCCACCCACTCTCCTAATACAGGCTCAGACCTGCGACGAGAGAGTGGGTGGGCTCTGGTGTTATGACTTCCCCTTTAAATGACACATAGGCAGGGGTGTAGTCAGGCATGCCATGCCCACTCTTCTTTTTTATGATACACCCCTGCCCATGACGTCCTGGACTTCTCCTTCATCCTGGCACAGTGAAATCAACAGCTGTCATCATCTTCTTCCTTCTTCTGGCTATGTTCCCCAATCTTGCTCTGCATAGGTGCAAGATCAGATGATGAAGCCTGCTGCTGTAAATGTAAATAAAGCACGCCGATCTCACTGTGTTTGCATGAGATCACCAACCTTTTTTTATTGCCTGGAATGCGCCTTTTTTGGGCAGGGATGCAGAGAAAAAGCAAACAAAAACCTATTGGGATAAGTGATGTACATATCCCAGGAGGCTCTGTGCTCCCATTTAGACTTTACTACTGCAGCAGTTTAGACCGAAGGGGAGGGGCTTAGCTTGTTTTAAAGACATTATAAGAAAAAAAAGAACAATTTTTAGTTTATTCGAAAGCGTTTTATAAAAAGTAAAAATTGTGGTCATAGGACCACTTTAAACTCTTCGATAACCATGACATCCAGAGGGCCAAGCTTGGGGGGCAGAGCCTAGAACCCCTGCACTTTTAGCTGTTTCTGATACAAAGCTTGGGAAATAGAAAAAATGCAGGTGACTTTCAAAAAGTAAAAAAAAAATAAAAGTAAGCAGCAAGTAAAAAAAAAAATGAAAAAAAGGAATCTAGGAGGGAATTAATTGCCAAGTCAATAATGTCCCCTACCTTGCCATGCAGTCTGGCAGAGCTAAATACATTGCATGTCAGACTGTACAAAACTAAAAATCTTTTGAAAGGTAAATTGGTGAACGTGTGTATTCAAACTGTATTTGTTTGTTTTCCTGGAGCTTACAATGAAATATATATCTAATTATATAATAGATAAGTATATGTATATGTGCAATGTAGGCCTATGATATATGTCCTGATAATACGTATTTTTAAAATACCTTGGATGTGGTGTGTGGCTTTACCATATGTTTGCAGACCGCACTTTAACACAGCATTAGAAGCAAGTTTTAATTAGTCTTTGTTGGCTACTAGGACTATGTGCTTGGTCGTTGGTTTTATGTGCTTGTTGGCTAATGAAGTCACTCCGCGCTTTGATACTCTTCCCAGTTGGGGGTCCGGCCCAGAGAAATCATTGTGAAGAGTGTGAGCCGCATTGTCAGCACAGACCAGCATATAAGCCAGTGATCATTATGGAGTAAAGTGGGCCAAAGCAAAGCAAACACTGCACAAATGAAGCAAACCCGTCATTCAGTACATTTATTCAGTGTTCACTCTAAAGGCTGGCACTGCATGTTTGATAACCTATTTTGGGGCTCATGTACGCAGGTCTAAAGTCAAGCTTAAAAACCAGGGGTTCTTAACTTTTTGATGACTCCAGACCCCCAAAGGATTGTCCAATATGGTCCCATACCCCCATCACTGTCGAAATAATCATCACCATTCCTTATATTAGTTGCCAGTATGACTTCCAAACATGTCAACAGCTTTAATTTACTAAACTTTAGATATGGGTAGCTAGGAAGAGAACATGAAATAAAATCATAGGCATTGATAACGTTATCGTATTTATTTACAAATAGCAAAATTAAAAAAATGAAAAATGACAAATATACAAACAGCTACAACTATTTTATAGTTATAAATATAACTTTGATTCACCTGTTTCATATTATAAACCAAAAATTTTACTTCTTACAGTTGAGTATTACACAAAAGAAGAAAACAAACTTAAATGTGCAAGTTTTTTCAATATCTCGACCACATAACACAGACTTTACCTGATCTAGTAAGATATTTGCTGTTGTTTTTGTGCAATCAAAGCACGGAATCGGGGTACAGTTATGGACAAAGCTACTTGCATGTCATCTGACACATCAAGTTGATTTCTCCACATTGTCAGATGTGACAGAATGTCAGATTTAATAATGTACCCAAGTATAAATTAACACATCAAATAAAATAAATACCATTACCCAGAGATGGAGTCCCATACCCCCAGCATTTGGTTCCCATACCCCCATGGATATGGATATGGATGGGTATGGATACCCCGGTTAAGAACCCCTGTTCTAAACAAATACTTAAATATCAATAAAGGTTTTCTTTATAGTGAAGAAGAACAATCTATAAATATAGGAGAATAAGGCATATACACACTGCGTAAGTATCAATCTTTATAGAGTCAAGCATTTTTGGGTGGCACAGTTAGTTCGGTGGCCGGCACTCCTGCCTCCATAGCCCTGGATTATAGATTCAAATCTGCTTTCAGGTAGAACTGCAAAGTGTTTGTATGTTCTCCTTGTGTTCAGGTGGGCACTACCCTAGACCTCCAAAAACATGCAGTGAGATTTTTTGGCTCCCCAAAAATCTGTCCTTGGCACATGTGGAAAAGAACAACCAAAGTGCAGCGCAAACTGCTGGGCACAATAGAGAGGTGTGAGAATAATTATAAATCTTTTAAATCTTTTAATAATAAAAATCTTATATGCTTTCTGTGCTTCTATCACCCCTGGTAATTAGCACACCCATCTGCTTATCTTTGTAGGCTGCACTGTTGGTGCTGGAGCACCACACCAGCCAATGCTTTGATAGTATAAGTAAAGTGCAAGTCAGTACATTGAGGGGTTTAAGAAACAACAATACATGCAAATTGCCATTTCTTTGCATACTTACCTTTTTATACACTTAATACATACCAGAACAGATAGTTTCTAAAGTTTTATTTGTAGTGTTTACCTACAAGACCAGTCTTGGTTTATGGTGAAGCTGTGCAACACGAAGAAGGAGGCAACAAGAAGACAAATTCAACCTTTCCAGGTGACCATACTTAGCTTCCCTCTGATCCTCCCCTGGAACAAGCATGCACAAAAAAGGCAGGAAGAAAACAAACACTAGTCCCCCGTATTGTCTGTGGTCTTGTAGCTAATCATTTCCCAATACTATTCTGTGTTCTGCACTCGATATTAGGTGGCTATTTTAGTAGAGGCAGGGTTTGGCTTCCATATGCCAGAGCCTCCAGCAAGGAGAACAGCCCACTAGTGACATCAATAAATCCCACTCCAAATTTGGTAAAACAGATTTGCAGCTGTATGTACAAATAGAGGCACAGGAGTGTCTAAGTACCTTCACATACCAAGAAATGCACAATTAGCATTTCTAGATGTTCTATCTAACTTGAAAATCTTTACATTTTCATTTCAGGTTCCACTTTCAGGCAACATTTCATCAAGAATTTATTTTTATTACACTTTTGGGAAAATGTATACTCTTAATTCTATGCTTTTCTACAAAGCTAAAACTAAATACAACCCCACTGATCTCAACCCTGTCCTGTTGGATCCTGGCCGCTTTCAGTGGCCACTTTTGTTTTATTTATGCATTGTGTCTACTATGAAAAATGCTTCTGGTACATTGGGACAGTCCCTTCGGTGGAAATGCTAATCAATTACCAGTGAGTGATGGGGTCTGGATCCACTCGAGACCCCAAGACAGCGCTTTAACCCAAACCCAAAATATCATTCAAGGTGGCTTCAGAATTTAATAGGTAAAAGCAGATTGACAAGGTGACTGCTTCTGCTGTCAATATTCTTTTCTTCTATTACCTTAACAAATGCAGTCTAATATTTATCTTGGGCCCATTTCACAACCTAATATGTGTTCCAGTCATCCACTGGGAATTTGCAATGATGGATTTTTCATGCTGACAAGAACATAGGCACTGCACCATTTTAATACACTTCTTGAGTGTGCTGCTCATTGGAGTGCTGGTACCTTTTTAAACTGATCCCAGAGGGGACGTGTCACAGTGCCTCAGTAGTTTTTGCTTGATGCGTGCTGGCAGCTCAGTCAGAATTGTAAATTTGAGCAATATGTCATTGAATAAAGACTGTCACATACTATCTTTAATGTTACAGAAGGGTTTGCGTGTCAAAGAAACTAACTGGTAATGAATATTATGTGTCTTCCGGATGCCTAAAGCGGAGCTCCAGACATAAAGCAAAATGAGCAGTTTGAATTTTTATAGGTGAATTTGACAAGATCTGTCATTTGTGTTAGATACCTTTTACAAACGCCAACTACGTTTATGGTGACATCAATATTGTGGGTAGGAAGCACTAATGATTCCAGTGTCACTGTCTCATCTTTTATCTGTACGTGGTTTTAGCAGTTTATGAGATGAACTAGTTAGGTCCACCTTGTGCTCCCCCTGTCCTATAATAGCTATATAAACACATTTCTCTTGCTTTCTTGCCTCTGTAGTCAGGTTGACTGCGATCTGCAATGCAATGGAATCCAATTGTCTGACACTTTCGCTCTTAGAAAACCAGAAGTGCCAGCAAAAAAACACTAAGTGGTTCATTGAGTCTGGCCTTTTTCCAATGTTGTTTTTATACCATTTCTGAGTATAGATTTTTATCCCAAGCATGTTTAAATTCAATTACCTCTTCTCTAAAAACATGGGAAGAGTTCTGTAGGTCACATAGATAGGTGGAAACAATAGCATCTGATAAAAATGCAGCATAGGCACCAGCAGACAAACAAACATAGTAAAACACAATATTGTGTTGAGTTTGGACACTTGACCATCACACCTATTTGATCCTTTCGAACATTCCAAAACCACTACTTAGCACCCTTTTCAGGAAGAACAAACTTTCCTATTCTAAGAGGGCTTTCTACAAAACTTGGAGCATTTCTGTGAAAATGTGTGTCCTTTCATCATAAGATCAGGCACTATGTTAGATGAGAGGACATAGTTCACAATTTATGTTCTAATTCACCCCCAATGTAGTATTGTTAAGGTGAGGGCTCAAGTTACTCCATATACAACTTGCTAAATCCCGTCTTTATCGAGCTATATTTGAGCACAATGATGGTGGAACACAAATTGGTCTTTCTCAGTTTTTCCACAAGCTTGGAAGCCTATCATTGTCTAAAATAAGGGATATTGTCAATGAAAATTGCATAACTAGGTGCTTGCACATTATTTTAAATTGCTTGTCTAACAAGCTCATATAGGGTTGATGGTCTGATGACTGTACTATATAGTATAGCTCCTATCTTGACACCTTTAATTAAAAGTATCACATATGTGTCAATTCAGGCTTTATTATCTCCAAAGTTGATACACCGTAGGCAGTCTGTAATGAACAAAAATAATTGCAGAAGACTTAGGTTATATCTACTGTCTTACGTCCATCAGACTTCTCCGCATAAGTGTTAAATACATTTTTTAAGGGATATTATTATTTGTAGGGTGAATTCCATTGAGTATCCCTTATTTAATTATTAAGTGGTAGAGATTCCTCACTTTTGAAAGTCATGCCTAATAGATATATCGCAATATGGTTTTTCTTCTAAAGCCATTCCTTTGTTTTAAAACTTGGGCTATTAGAAACGTTAAGCATAAAGAAAGAAACATTAAAAAGCAGCCCTCCTAATGTAAGTCTTTGAGGGATAATCTGAAGTTAGCTTTGTTGCAATTAAACTCATAATACCAATCTTCTTTTATACGTTCCCATATGAGATCACAATGAGCTATCCACAGTGATTGTACCCATATGTGATTCTTTTATGAAATTAGTTTGAACATGTGTTCCACCATTATTAGACCCACAGAGACAGAGCATAAGAACTGATTTTATGTGATAAGAGTGTCCTATTATTTCTATTTGTAAAATGCCACAGCTGATTGTGTAGAAAAGTATACAATGTATTACAGAAGATCATCAGGGACCTGTGAGAAATGGAACCGTAGGCTCATAGCTCTCCTTAGTATCTCTTTGCTTTGACCTTTTATATCTGTTGGCTTGTTGACTAAGTTAGGACCTGTGTCAATAAATTTTGAGCCTGTGTCAATAGCATCAGTGTGATACATTTCTAAGATTATTTAAAACTCATTGGCATTTGACCTGCAGCTATCCTCCTTGTAACCTTCAATTTATCCTATTCAATTAGGTTTTGCATTCCAATAACCTTGTATACAAAAAGTGCAAAATTTGAGTAAAGCAAACCGAATCCCATCACCACAAGGCAATTCACTCATGCCTAGAGCATCAGCACATTGAAAAATTGATACTTTAGATTTCATAAATAGTGATGGGCAAATCTGCCAAAGTTTAATTTCAAAAGTCAGTAAACATTATTTAAAGTTTGACAAACTTCATGAGCAAATTGATGTTTAAATTGCCAATTGTTTGTTTGGCAAGGTTGAATTTTGGCCGTGATTCCCTTGCTAGATACACAGCAGGAAGAGATTCCATTGGCTTTTGATTGTCAGGGGTGTCTCAGTTCATGACCCCATCCTGACAACAATAAAAAATGGGAACACTACTTACTGTGTACCCTAACATTGGACTCAAAGACGATACCTTCATAATTTGTTTAGTAGACACAACAGAAATCAAAAAGATCTCACCAAAGTAAATGCCACCTTATGTTCCCACCAGAACAGGCGTCACATTGGAAGATTTCACCTTACTTGTCCAGGTGAGCAGTATTTGTAAACTTAGTTTGTCAGACAGGAATAACAACTGGTCCACATCCCAAATGGGTGATAAATCTAAGCCCTGATAAATGGGAACTGGTGTATAACCCCCGAAAAAGGATGGCTGTTAAATCTGGATAGAACCTTTTTGTAACAAGAGAAAATTCTTATCTGGTAGTAATGGAAACCCCATGGGGCTCTATAACATGGCCCATATTTTATGAATAGGGCATACAACGTGGGCAGCATTGTGCCTAGCTCTGTGGTATATAAAGGAGAGTTGATAGTGATATCTGTTCTCTGCTATGAATGAACCCCAAGTATCTGTTTTATAGCTTATTTATTCCTATATGTTGTATTCAAGCTGGTAGACTCCTATACCACCAAGGCAGTTATCCAAGACACAAATAAGACTATTCAAAGCAGATTACCTTGAGACTAGTATCCCACGCATAATCCTGAAGCCGTAATGTGAAATGATTACATTCCCTCGCCTTTCTCATAAAAGCAAGAGAAATCTTGATGATAATTTCATTTTGCTTTTATTACAAAACTACTGATTTAAATGTAACTCCGCACAGATGGGAGCAAAGAATTCACGCTGCCAGGAAACATTGTTTTGATGCTCAATGAACATTTTGCATATTAAAAATTCCTGCTGGTAGATAATCGAATATTTGCCTGGGAAAAAAAGTGGATTCCTGTTTCCTGTTGGGTGAGAGCTAATTCGAGAAGTTTTATTTTACAGCACACTCTCATTTGGTTTACCCTCGGAGAAATTTGTTTCTTAATTGTAACAATTAAATCTGTCATGTCTTATATTTACAGTAACTTCAGAACTTTAGACTTTTTTAAGAGAAAATAATGCAGTTTGGAAAGAGCATTTGTCTTGTTGGAATACATTTTTTTGCACAAAATGATATTATAAACAGAAAGGAATTTTATTCATATAATTGGTTTTATTTTTCTAAGAAAGCCTTCTGTAGCCAGTGTGATCATTTAAAGTATGTATAAATATACATAAACTTTTTTTTTATTTTAGATAATGTCTGGAATAGTTAAAACTCCTATTGTTTATTTTTTTTGCCCATTGTGTCCCATTGGGAAAAAGTGAAGGAAATCCCATCTCAGACAGCGGTCAGTGGAGCAAATGTCCTCCTTGAAAGATTCAGCCCTATTCTGATAACAACTTGGAACATTTTTTTTTCACCTTATGTCCCAGTGGTAGTCAGGACAATGGAAATCTCCCTAATGGTGGCACAGTCAGCCATAAAAATCTGCAAGGGGATTTACCTTCACATTTAAAATGTATAAAATATGGCTTTAGGTGGTGAAGGCTGGCCTGCCAGCAGAAAATGGGTATGGTTAGGGTATTTTGTTCATGGAGGATATCCCATAAGCCAAACTCATGGTTGGCTGTCAAACCACCACCCAATAAATGAGACACAGACATTGCCTGGGATTTACTGTCCAAACTAGCTACAAACTACAAAATATATGTAAGGCCAAGGTCAAGTTTCAGTTCTTTTTTTACCTTCACCCATTTTGTTCTGCATACGTCCTGCTTGGCTTCAGGAGTTTAGTTGCACTGTCCTAACACCTTGTTTTACCCCAGAACATAGGTACACAAAGTATGGTGTTCAAGGAGTATAGGACTGATAACAGATCAACTACCCATGGAAGTAACATTAGAGGCGATTCACAGAGTGAAAGAAGGTAGAGGGTCAGAGAAAAGGTCATATATGGATTTACATGAGCCAGACAGATTTTTCAGGGGTTAAGAGTGCGAGCAAGTTTAGGGACAGACCCAAAGTTCATACACAAACGTCAGTCAGCATAATGGTGTATCCAAAGGTTGTGAGAAGGTCAAGGGTTGGTCCAAGCAGCATCTGTCAGAAAAGAGGTCAGCAACGGGATAACATTAGTAAATTGCACTTATAGCAGTTTGAAAACTGAATAATATGATAGATGAGGGGAACTTAGACAGCTTTATCTTGGACACTGGCCAATCATGGGTCAAAATCCAAAGAAGATACGGGGTCAGTGGGGCAGATTCCCCAATAAACAAGAACCCCCCCCCCCCCCCACACACACACACACACATACACTTTGTCTGATGAATAATATAGTGTACCAAACACTAGAGCCAAAACATGAGAGACCAGAGGCATGCCTGGCTAGCTCTAGATGGTGCACTGCAGGAAGAGAATATCCCGCATGGGGTAAATACAAAGTGGCAGTGTAGGACCAGGAATACAGGTAAGTAATTACAACACAATAAAAATTGCAGGAAAAAAGCAGAAAATCCTGGGTCTAGGGCCCTGTACACTAACCAATAATGGATCTACAAGCATCCTCTCTGGTTGGCTTATCTATTACCTCCAGACAAAGCCTATGGCCTAAATACACCAAGGTTACTGCCTCTGGACTTCATTAAAAAGGACACTTTGACTAAGGCAGGTTCCTACTTAATTTTTTCCCACCAAGAGGACAACCTTCAAATACCCTAGAACCCCTATCTATGAAACAAATAGTATGCTGGAAGGAGTTAGATTTAACTGAACGTCTTTCATCCCAAACTGAATGGTTTATCTCTTCACCCCTAACTTACAGTAACTTGCTGGCAGGCCCTTGCCCACCAATTCAAGAACCAATCCATTCAAACCATTTTGTATGCTGTTAACCTTTATGACTAACTGCCCCATGCATGCCTTTCCATTATGCTTGCTAGTAGTACCTTTATACTCCAGACTTTCTTTTTAAAAAGTCACTTTAACGGCAGCACAGGTAATTATATCATCACAGATTTATCTAGAGCAGAATTTTACCTTTCAGTTTCTATTTTTCTTTTCCATGCTGAACCCACTTGTGGTCAGTGGTGCTGGGACTTTAGGGGTAATTTTAGCAGCACTGAAACATTTTTCCCCAAAGTTCCCATGTACTACTAGAAACAAGGGAACCATTGAAATTGCTGAGATTAACAAACAAAAAGACAGTTGGCTCTTTTAACAGCACTGAAGCGTTTATTATGTTAAAAAATATGCAACACTTGCATAGCAGAATGATAAAAAAACTAATTAAAACTGGTCTTGATTAACTGCTAGTCATTAGAGAAAATGGGCTTGAATAAAAGTGCAAGATCAAATCGGTGATTCTGCCCAATAATATCTGTTTTAATGACCTTTCATTGATTTAAACTTTCAGAGGTAGAGTTGACCACAGAAAAAATTGTGCTAAAATGGTATTCAGCATCTTTCTATGATGTAATGAAAATCGTCTAAATTTATTATAACTGGGCAAAATGAGTATTGAGGGCATTATTTTTTTGGCTTGCCAGACCCTAAAGTAAAGCCTTGAGAAGACTGTTGGATTTATACCAGGATTGCTGAAGAAATCGTTCTCGCTATAAATTACAGCGGACCATGGTTAAATCAACAATGCTTTAACACAGGAATAAGATTTATTACTGGAGAAATCTGCCTGGATTTGAATGCGATCGTTTGGCCAACTTCATTCAAAATTCTGTTTACCCAAACTTAGAGGCAAATCCCACTGAAGTCAATAGAGAAAATTCTTCTTGCTGCCCATCCTATGCTACTGTCAAATAAGGATGGGAAGATGGGCACCGCCATAGAGGACATGTACCAATACAAAAAATAAATAATGTACAGAAGGCAGAGGCTGCTTTCATGCAACTTTGCACACAACATTGAAGATACAGAAATCTTTTAAATATTCATGCTTTGAGAATACATAAAGCTGTATGCGGTAATACAGAACAGTGCGGTTTTCATAGACAGGTTCAACAAGACTGTGCAATAAAATGAAATATGACATATTTGACCGTGGAACTGTTTGGGTTTTTGTTTTTAACAATGAACTTGGCTTTGATACAGAAACAGCACCCCAGTCTCATGCTTTTATTAGGTAGTTTTAGCAACAACACATGTTAATATGCCCGCTTTGATAGGCAAAGTAAAATTGTTCAGTAGATTGCTGTAGCTGTGCCTGTGGTTGACAATGAATAACTGTCCTGTATATGGCCAATTTCTATCAAGCTTTTAATAGGAGCTAAAGCACCACATATGATACAGGAGTGAAAAATTGGCCTATTGCAGGATAAATTTAACTCCCATAGCGGTGTGACTCAGGGTGTTTACCTGCAAAATACAGTAATCATTCAGGGATACTAAAAAAATATAAAAAACCCCACTTACCTTGTTCCTTTGACGTCCCACGGCGTCTTGCTGGTCCGTCCAGGTCCGTGGGACACGTCCTCCTTCTTCGATCTTCTCCCAGCAACTGCAGAGACATTCTCCATTGTTTCCCCATGACGTCCTTGCATGCGTCGGGTCGTGTGGGAGGTGCGGCGGGAAATTCAAATAATTTTGTATTGGATTCAATACAAAATAACTGTATTGAGTCCAATACAAAGAAATCTTTATATAATATATATATATATATATATATATATATATATATATATATATAAAATTATTTATTCATATATATATATATATATATATATATATATATTTGATTATAAATGTATTAAATGTATTAAATATTGGACATATTTCGGTGAGTTATGTCTAAGAATTCTAAGCCTACAATGTCAAATAAATTTCCATGCCAAAAAATGCAATGCTTTTTGCCTGAAAATTCGGAAAAAATTAGAATGCTAGGGGGGGTTAAAAGAGGGAGAACTGGACAAAACTGTACCTGAGAAACAGAGTACAGGTAGGAAACCATGGATGACACATCTCTGGATAGAAACACAATATTACATTTCATGACTAGACCCAAATTTACTAAAGACAAAGAACTCAGATATGGACTATACTAAATCACTTCTTAAAAAAGTAACAGCAATGTTAAATTGGTCAATTAATAAAAGAGAGAGATATTTAAGATACATTTTCTCAGTTCTATCATGCAGTTCATCACAATATAGTATATAAACAAATTGCAATATCTATGTACTTGTTTCTTAAAATTTTAGTTTGTGCCAAATGCAGCGTTCTTAGAAACTAAAAATCTATGTTTATAATTTTCTAAAAAAAAGTTCTGGTATATCTAAAAGAATTTTTTTTATTGTGATTACAGTAGCAATTAGAGTAGGCACTGTTAAAATGTATTTTGTTTGCTACCTGTGCCACTATGGGGATATTCCCATGTTCCCATTTCCAGTAAGTACCATGTAAGGACATGGTACTATTTTGGACCTCTATGTTCAATCTATATTTTTTCCCTGTAAGAGAAAAATTCTCCAAAGTAAGGGAGAATTTAAGGTAGTTGTCACCACAACAGGCGCTATATAGAAAAATGTACATATACCTCCTGCTCCGGGGGCAACTGTGACATATTGAACTATCCCTTCCTTTCTGTCCCAGCAACAATGGTCCCAGTACAATATATAAGGTTTCATTAAAAAAAAGGAGTGAATTAAAAAAATGAATAAGTAAATAAAGAGAATACAAGGAGACTGATGCCAAAAAATAGCCCAAAATAATAACTAAGGTATCATCTAGCAAATCACCAGCCAACCCCCTGGTGCCCAATCTGCAGACTGAGCCTTCGGCACTTATTATGCAGCCCTCAGGGTTTTTGCAGACAGTAATCTGTGTTTTCCCTTCCCAGGTACTTTCTCAAGCCACTGAAGACAAATATTACATAGACTTGATTGATATTCACATTTTTGGTTTATTTCATTTACATTACCTTTTTTTTTCTGTGCTGTCCTTTATTTTTTTTTCTTTCTCCGGTTTATAATGTATCTTTAGAAAAGGGAAAAACAAAGGACTTTAACGGCAGTATAAAGGTAAATAAATTCCCCAAGTTATTTAAAATTATAATTCTTTACAATGTCAAGGGACAAGGTAAGTACAAGGTGCTCATTGAACTTATTACAAATTATCTGTTACCACCTCAGTTGCCATACATGTGACTAGCCTTTGTCATGTGCTCATATAGAACATAATTGAGGTCAATCCACTTTACTTTATTATATGCTTTTACCTGTGTGCATCCTACAGGCTCTTATATCTTAATGCTTACTAACATATGGTCAACAAGCAAACAAAAAAACTACCCGAAATTGTATACCACCACCTTACATATAATAAGTCAAAAGTAAATAAGTTTAGAACAATCAATCATTACCCAATCAATATCCAAACTTTGCTGAGTTCCCACAAGTATCAGTCTGAGGCTCCTGTATACACAATAAAATAATCATAAGTATCCAGCAATCAAGCAATACACATAAGATGCCCCATTGGTGCCAAATTGGTATTATACTTAATACCAATTTCAACCCTATCCAAAGAAGTCTAAATGTTTAAAAGCCTCATGAATCTGCTTTCAGATGGAGCACTGCACTCCCATGTCCTCTCCCCTCTTATCCCCCAGGCCAAATGACGACGTTCCTCGTGGTGGGCCTGAGCCCTGTCCCTTAAACAGGAAAAGCATCTCCTGTGTTCAGAGGCTCAAGTGCTTTTTTACAGGTATCTGAAACTTATCGGTCTCTTTGTGAATCCATTGACAATATTGCCCTTACCACATGGGTAGGTGCCTATTTTTTCCAATTTCTCTTGTGTCCTATGGACACAAAAGTGACTTTTAACAAGTTTGTCCTTCAGAGAAGGTGACCTTCTATAAGACAACTGTGGATAAGTTGGTATAAATTGATTGATGATGATGTGAGCAGGGACCAATGTTTCCTACATATATCTCCTAATTCTACATGATTCATAATCTTTTTAGCAATTTTTTACTATATCCCCTCTTTGAAACTCTTTCATTATAATGTATCTTGTGGGGAGAAATACCTGTCCCTATTTTCTGCATCTTCTTGTATGACTTTGATTTAATCTTGTGCAGACACTGACCAACTCTTTTTGCATATTTGCAGTATCTGACCATCTCTTGTTGAATGCATGTAGTTTCTGACCATCTCTTGTTGAATACCCACAATTTCTGACTATTTTCTGTTGCTTATATTCTCTAACTTTTTCCTGTTGTACACCTGTAGTCTCTGACCATTTTTTTAGTTTATGTCTGTAGATTCTGACCATCCCATACCTATAGTCTGTGAAGATCTCTTGATGAATGCCTGTAGTCTCTGATAATCTCAAGTTGCTTGTCTGCAGTTCTGACCACATCCTATTGCAAGCCTGTAGTCTCGGACCATCTCTTGCTGCATGTCGGCAGTCTCTGACCATGTCATGTTGCAAGCCTGTAGTCTCTGATCATTTCTTGTGCTATGCATGTAGTCTCTGACCATCTCCTAGTACATATTTGCAGTCTCTGACAAACACTTGTTGCATGCTACAGTCTCTGGCCACCCCCTCTTGCATGTCTGGAGTCTCTGACCTTGTTGCATGCCTGGTATCTCCAATTATCTCTTGCTGCATGCCTGTAGTCTCTGACCATCTCCTGTTATAATTTTTATGAAGCATTACATTAACCAAATAAAATGGGCAGCCCTTTGGCAATGTCAGGGGGAGCACTTGAGGCTCCCTTTATCAAATAAGTTGATACCACCAAGCTAGCAATTGTTAACTGTTTTGCAGTGCTTTTATGTACAAGGTAGATAATGTACAGAATACCGATTATCTGATGCAAATTTCAGCAACAACCATGCACAGACTTTTTTTAGAGACTCTATTTTCGGCTCTGTGCTCCTCGCTCTCACAAGGTGGTTCACCCTGCAGCAATTTAATAACATCTAGGGCTGCCTGTATGATCTATATTAATACAAGGAAATATTAGACATTATGGTAAATCCCTGGTGCAGATGTTCATTTTTCTTGCTGACAATACCTATTAGCTGTGTGTACAAGTGTAACCTTTGCTGCTGTGTCAGATTACTCGGGGCTTTACTTAATGCATACTTTGTTCATTTGCATTCTTCTTAGTAAACTCATGGAGAGTAATCTGCCACCCAAGCTCAATTTCACCTTCCTCATTATTTTTCTTTCCAAAACATTTGCAGATTTTATTTTATATGTTGTTACCATTTTCTAACTCTTTTTTCTGGATTCCTCATTATACTGTGTCATGCAAACCCTCCACACTCCTAATAATTTAACTCATTGCTATGAGTAATTTCATGAACATATAATAAAAAACCTAGATGTACAGAAATACTAACCACTGGAATCACAATGACCTTACACTAGTTCAGTACCATAATATATAATATATCCCTGTTTAAGGACTATATCTATTGCATGCAGCATTATTGGAACTATAAGCTTGTTTTATGTTCCCTTGGGTGGGGGTGTCCTAAAAATCAATGTTAAATGAAATGTATGTTAAACTCAATGGCCCTTTGGGGTGTCTGGTTAAACAATAATATATATTTGAAATATGTGTTAAACCCCCTGGGCATCTCTTTTTCTGCTTATCAGACCATAAAATATATCATTTAAAATATCTATTGGGAATTGCTGTTCATCATAAGGAGTAAGACTGTCATCTATAGATCAAAATGAGTGTAACAAAAACATTATCTTATCTAACATTATTCTCTTTCTTTGTCTTTTCTTTCTTTCCCTATTCATTTTGTTTTTTTGTTTTTTCTTTCCTGCCCTTCTTTCTTTCTGTTTCTCTTTTTTATTCTTTCCTTTCTTTCTGCTTTCTCTTTTTTATTGTTTCCCATTCTTTCTCCTTTTTTTATTCACTTTCCTTTCTCATTCTATTTCTTTTTCCCTTTCCTTTCATTTCTTTTTTCTTTCTAATTCTTTTTTCTTTCCTTTCTCATACTCTCTCTATCATTTCATTTCTCCTTCTCATTCTTTACTCTTTCTTTCTCTTCTTTTCCCCCCTCTTTCCTTTCCTTTTTCTGTCATTTCCTACTCTCTCTCCTTTTATTTCTTTCCTTCTTTCTTCTCTTTCTCTTTCTTTACTTTCTTACTCTGTTTTTCTATCTATTTCTTTCTTTGCTTCCAATATCTTTCTCCTTCTGATTGTCCTTCTTTCTTTTCTTTATCTATCTCCTTCTTCACATTTCTTTCTTCCTCTTTTTCTTTTCTTTCTCTTTCTTTCTTTCCTTACTCCTACTCTCACTTTCCTTTGATTTTATTTCTCTTTCCTTCTTTCTCCTTTCTCTTTTTTAGTTTTTTTTTTTGCTTTTCATTCTTTTTCCTTCCATTATCTTACTCGTTTTTTGTTTTTTTTTCTCAGTCTTTCGTCTTTCTCCTTCTTTTTCTCCTTTCTCTTTTTTTCTTATTCATTTTCCTTTCTCCTCCTTATATTTTTTCCTTCCTCTTTCTTTCCTTTGCTTCTTTCTTTCTTTTCTTTCTTTTTTTTTTTTTCCTTTCTTCATCTTTCGTCTTTTTCTTTTTTTTTCTTTACCTTTATTTCCTTTCTCTGTCATTACTTTTTTTTCTATTTCTCAGTTCTTTCTTTTGCTTTATTTTAGTCTTACCTTCCATATTTCTCTCTTTTTTTTATAGTCAAAAGCAGTATAGCATAAAAAAGACATCTATTATCTATCCATTTCCTTTCTTTTTTCCTTCTTTACTTTTTCATTTCCTTTTCTTTTTTTATTTCCTTCTCTTGCCATAATCAATCTAAACAGATAAATACCAGGAAAGCAGCATACAATGCAGGCTACATTTTCTAAAACAGATTAGTGAGGAGCTGATTAATGAAATGCTAAAATTCAGCTTCTAGCCAAAACATTTCTTTGAAGTTCTGAAATGCACAAAAGAAACTGGAGATGTCTTATTAAAAAAAACTAACATTTTAGTGCTGTTAAGGTAATCGTATTTGATAAAAAATGAAATATAATTGCTGGCATTCATCTTTCGTGTTCTACTTGTAATGGAATTGTTAATTGTATTGAAGTTAAAAGAAATAGGAAATATTTATGTCATTAATTTGCACTATTTTATAGTTAAATAAAAATGTAGCAATAATAGCAACTGTGTAATGTGAAAATGTGTCGATATAGGAAGAGACATGGGTTATACTGGAAAAGTTGTCTCAGCCAGTTTTGTCAGCCAACCAGATTCTGCTTATCCTAGGGCAAGTACTTCATACAATTAGCACAATTCTTCATTATACAGTAAAGAGGTTTCTATTAACAGATTAGCTATACTATACCAATAATAGTTGAAATACAATTTTATGAGGATCAAGATAAAAATGTTAACATAAAACATGTAGATCAATATTCTTATTGAATAAAACAGGTTTGTGAGCAATTTAAAAACAGAGATACAGAGAAACATATAACTGACTTCTTATATCGATGACACGTTTCGCAGAGCAGAGTCTGCTTCTTCAGACTCAGAACTAATGCAATGGTAATTTTCAGAAATTTTAATGTCATTAAAGGACTAGATTAGTCAGGAAATACTGCATATAACACCACCATTGATGTGTTATATGCTAGAACTCTGCTGGTGTATTGTTGAAATTGGTCCATATATGAATGGAGTATAAATCTCAAAGGGGGTACCCAGAAATGGGCTAGTGTGGAGGCTACAGGTCCCGGAGAGATTGTGTATTGACAGAGCAGCATAGATCGTGACTGTATCTGCTCGTTGAGGTAGAAGCATTTTTTAATTGGAACCCCAACCAAACAGCTAACTACACAATTACAATTAAAATAAAAGAGCAGTTTTACCCAAGAAAGAGTTTTTAATTCTGTCCATCCAGTCTAAAATTTTACCCCAAACCCACCATACAGCTCAGTGGTGACCTTTTTTAATCTTTTTTTTTTCAATGTACATAGGTCACCTGCCCACTCCCAGTTTGTGAATGGACAGAAAAAGAGCAGGGGATGTGTCAATAGGGTGGCTACAAATCAAGACCTTCTGAAAGAAGCATGAATTGTAGCCACAGGCATTAAGGATATGCAGTTCTCTGCAAATGATGCAATGTAGTTATGGTGATTAGCTGAAAACATAAGCAGGAGGAAGAAATGTATAATTAGGACAATAAACAACTATAATATTTTTGTGCTGATTTTATTAGCACATTCAGTACTGCAGTATTTTTTTCTAAATAGAGCCAACGTTCTACAAAAGCCCAACATAGTTCTAAATTATACCAACCATGAACAAAAATAAATTCCTAAAGCTAAACCTAATTAATAAATATCATGCATGGTCTGCAGATGTTTCTCATGATCAGACAAAAACAGTGTACAATGTTTTGACAGGGAAGAATGAGACTTTGGTAGATGGTCGGTCTTCATTTAAAAAGCTCCACAAAAAAAAGTATTCTCATTATTAAAATAGCTTTGTTGGGAAGCGAAAGGCTAGTCTTGTCTCCATGGCGACCCTGATTGAAACCGCAGCAAATGTTTTAATTTCAAGTGTTGATTTGGATGAAATCCCAGGAATAATCAACAGGAGATTAGAAACATTAAAACACAGCAGGGAATTTTAATGTTGCAGGAAAATGGGCGCCAAAACAGTATCAGATACAATTAAACCTCAAACCCAGTTAGAAAGGTACGGGAGCCAATGGCTGTATGGTACTATGTACTAATTGGTTTAACGGCATTTGCACATCCTGCCTGCTTAGCTGAAAAGTTCTTTTTCCACATGACAGCAACAAAGATTGCATCATTTGTGTTACAGTAATGGAACTGTAAGATAACGGGCATTGGGTTTGATAACCACGGAAAAATCTTTTCTTGATGCAAATTATATGCTCTGATGTGGAAGGGATCTTCGGAACGTATGTCTTAGATTAGAGAATTTGACCATAACCCATCATGGGACAAGGTGGAGCTAATGTACAGCAGAAATAAATGCAGATGGATAACTATAATAACATCGATTTTAACAGTGACAACTGCCGACCCATGGCTTTGCTACAGGATAGTCCTAGACCAAAATCAGTCAAACATAGAACCATTCTGTGGTTCTATGGGTACTGAAAGGTCTTGCACTGTATCTAGACCAGTGTTTCTCGACCTTTTAAACTTGTAGGCACCCCTTGAAATAACTTTCATGTGTTCAGAGAACACCTACTATAATTAGTATATCCTCAGATGACAGTATTTTAGCATGGTGGTCATTAGGAAGAATGCCTCTTACATTGCTGGCCATTGTGAAGGCTGCCACCCTTACAGATTCCAAAAAGATTCATTGGTGTCTGTTAAATTGACCTTAGTCACAAATTGGTAACCACTAACAATTTCTGGAGGAACCCCAGGGTTCCATGAAAACTTAAAAACTGGTTCCATGAAAGCTGAGAAACATTGATCTAGACTGTCAACACCTTCCGGGCACTTTCTGTTTTCAGCAACAATTTTGCCTGAAGACAATTAAGGATCAGAGAACTGCCTATGAATCAGAACTGGGTCATAGTCAAGCCAACCCTAGGCAAGATCCTACAGCCTGATGGAAATCCAGGGACCCTGGCTACAGCCTCTGTTCTCCTGCAGTAAACCAGGGAAATACCATGAAGGTATTCACCATTCTCAAAAGTAAATGCATTTTTAGGCAGTTGGTGTCTGGTGAAGAAGAACAATGGTGAAAAAGAGAAATGCAAATAGTGAGGGTTCATTTTTTCCTATTGCTATCCCTATCAATCTCAATCAAAAAGATAAGTGGGGGATGAGATAAAGGGCAGCAAAGTTGCTACCTTGTCCTTATGCCCTAATCTATCTCTGCTGAGGTATATTATTACACTTGACTTCAATACTCTTCCATATTGGGGTCCATTGCTCTGCCATATCACCCTTCTATTTGGTTTGCTTGAAGCAATGGGCATCACGCATTTGTTTTGTATTCATATTCACTGGACACGTTTTTGTAATACATTTATGACACTTCAATGTTTTGGAATCCTGTCTATGCCAATATCCTATAAATCATCTCGATAACAGTCTTCTATAAGTTGTTTCCTTACATATATATCATTTTAAGGTTTTCATTTATGCCAAAGTACCATCTGTATTGGAAGATCTGAAAATGGTTTGGAGGCATTTGAATAAGAAAGACACAATGTCATACCAAAAAATTAAAGACTTTATTTGTTGCTTATACCACATTTTGTGATTCCCTTGTCACCTCATCATACAGAAGTTCTATGGTGTATTTACAGTAAATACACATTTTTTGCAATTTTAAAAAGGCTTACTTAAAAGTAATTTATGTGCGTAATGCTTCAGAATTTTGTAAAGCTGCATTCACCTACCCCCTTTCCAACAAATAAAATGTGTTTAAATAACCAGAGAATCACAAGAAAAATAGTTTTTAATGTCTTGCTCCGCTAAGCAGTCAATAGAATTTTTAAACTGAAGTCTTCTTCAGTAAACAGCACTTTAAAAGGTGTAGTTTTCCTTATCCCTTGCAGTTCTAATTGGTACCTTCCACTTACCTCCATGCAACTAAAGGACAGAGTGATTGCTCAGAGATTAGTGGGAATAACCACTTCCCACTTTGTGTGGGAATGAGAAGATCAATGCTTCCATATATCTATAAAAGCATCTATGAAAAAGTGATTGAGGTTTTTATTCCAAAGGAAAACTGTTTTCAACTTTAGAGGCAGAAAACTTTAGTTAAAATACATATAATGGCGTACTTCTGTACATCCAATCTTGAAATGTACAGTTCACTACCTGGGCACAACCCTGACACAACCCCCTTGATTATGGACAGTAAAGAAGTACCCCCTTGATACCTTAGAAAAGTGCCCCTCCTTGTAATTGGCAAGTGGAGGAGAAAAGTGCCCCTCTTGTTTCTGGTAGGTAGAGGGAGAAGTACTCCTCTTGCTGGAGTGTCCTCCTTGCTGATGGTCATTGGACAAATGCTCCCCTGCTGATGGTCACTGGACACATGCTCCCCTGCTGATGGTCACTGGACACATGCTCCCCTGCTGATGGTCATTGGACACATACTCCCCTGCTGATGGTCATTGGACACATACTCCCCTGCTGATGGTCATTGGACACATACTCCCCTGCTGATGGTCATTGGTCACATACACCCTTGCTGATGGTAAGTGGACACATGCTCTCCTGGCTGATGGCTAATGGACACATGCTCCCCTTGCTGATGGTCACTGAGCACTTGTTTTCCTTTGCTGATGATAAGTAAGCTCTTGTTTCCCTTTCTGATGGTCAGTGGACACATGCTCCCCTTGCTGATGATCAGTGGACACATACTTCCGTTGCTGATGGTCAGTGGACACAAACTACCCTTGCTGATGGTCCTTGGACACATACTCCCCTTGCTGATGATCATTGGACACATACTCCCCTGCTGATGGTCATTGGACACATACTCCCCTTGCTGATGGTCATTGGACACATGCTCCCCTGCTGATGGTCACTGGACACATACTTCCGTTGCTGATGGTCAGTGGACACAAACTACCCTTGCTGATGTAGAAGGGACATCTATGTAAGGACTAAGGCTACCTGCAAGAGAATTATAGTGCCTGGGCTTTATTATGTCAGCAGTGCTGGACATCATTATGGTAAATGGTAAAATTGAGGATCTCAACTTTCCTTATTCCAATT
Organism: Pyxicephalus adspersus; assembly: GCF_032062135.1. Classification (NCBI taxonomy): domain Eukaryota; kingdom Metazoa; phylum Chordata; class Amphibia; order Anura; family Pyxicephalidae; genus Pyxicephalus; species Pyxicephalus adspersus. Next base: position 48,765,937 of record NC_092868.1, read on the forward strand.
CAGCACTTTGCATATCTTTTTTCTTAGTTTTACTGTTCCAATCCTTGTCTAAATTGCAAAAACAAAGCTTCCGTCTGTATTTTTCCAGATCTCTCTCTACTTCCAGCATGAGGTCATAAATCATATTCTTTCAAGCAGTAAGCATTGACATTTTTCTTGTTATCTTGCTCCTGCCTATTATCTTTCCTGTACTTTCTAATGACAACAAATAACAAGAATATGTAACTGATATTCCATGATAGTTGTCTGATCATGAAACTGATACAACATTTATCAGTATTGTCAAATTATGCAAATGATGCAACATTTATTAGCACATCCATTTATTATCTACATCAAACAAAACAGCTTTGGAATTCCAAAAGTTTCAAATAAACGTCTCACAGCAGCATACATACTTCTTCTGTTTACATGGGATTAAAGCTAGGACCCCTGGCAGATAAAAAAATACCAATGAATACAGTTTTATATTTATGAATTATTAAGAAGTGTATTTCAAAATGCAGCTACAGTAGCTGCATTGGCTGAAACAAGAAGGTCAATGCTAGGAGCCGGTTAGGTATGGCACAGTGTACATCTGATGATAAGAAAGAAAAGTCAAGTCATCAGCTTGGCTTTGTTCTCCAAATGGCCTGTGAAAATTTCAGGACTGGGAGGAAATTCCTTCCTGAAATTCATTTCAAGAAAGGCAGGATTATGAATGTTAGAACAGCTCAGTGTTTCAACTGTTTGCCTAGTGGAACTCATTGCAAAAATCACAAAGCCATCATGTTAGTTGCCCGCAAAGGCATGAGACCACGAGCGAGCATTTAAAAGTCTTGTCCATCCTCCAGGATGAGTGCACATTAAAAGTAGAAGCACGAGATTGGTGAGCTCAGAGTGTAGAGTACTGAAGCCATTGGGTCACCAAAGAACTGGTATTTTAGGAGGTACAGGTCAACAATTACATTTTCCCCTGTTGGAGCATCAACCATGTTTAAAAGGCTTTTCTGCCTTCCTCTGGATGAACAATATATATATGGTTTTTTATGGTATATGCTGGTTTCTAGTATATTTATTTCCCTAGTGGTTGAACTCAATGGGCCTATGTCCTTTTTTTTCAACCTGACTAGCTATATAACTTTGATACTACCTGTTGACAGGTTCCCTTTAACACAACACAACATTTTGCTCAAGTCTAAAACAACTCAGAGTTTCCTTTTGGCACTTCAGAGAAATAAACTTTGAGAGATGTACCTTTTTGCTAATCTGCAACCAAATGAGACATTTTTAAGGATCTCTTCCTAATCAAGTGTCATTTTATTAGAATGCTTTAATGAAACTCACTTCTCTTCATTTCCAAATTTAAGGGAAATAGCGGTGCTTCAAAGCTGCTGGAATATTAAAGAGAATTGAATGGAGAATCATTACAAGCAGCAGACATTTTGGAACATTTACTCACGCACCCTGAGCTGGCTCTTTTTAGGAATTTAAATACACATATGCTAATATATTTATACTGTGATTAATATATATATATATATATGTATATATGTAAATATATATATATGTATGTGTGTGTGTGTGTGTGTGTAAGATTATCTAATAACTATTTAAATTTCCCTTCTTTTTTGTGCTCTACTTTCTTTGTCTGAGGATAACTTCAAAGCTGATAACAGAGCCTCAAATGTATTAAAATGTTTCTAAAGTTGACCTTTTAATTGTATTTGACTATAATTTTTTACATTCAATTAAAATGTATATAAATATTTCAAAACATAGATGGTGACCCTGGATGAAATGGGTGGGAACTGGTTTAAAATGAAATAAAACTATTCAAGAAAAAATATTCAAGTATTTACTTAATGGAACTCATAACTATTAAAGTTCCCCCTCTCCAGCACTGTGACATCCATTAGCTCCATCATTGGTGCTTCTATCTCTCCATCTCCTTCCTGTTCTCTTTTGGGATCACGAGTCTTCAGCCAAATTGGTTGACTGGGTCAGGATGGCACAACTCCCATACATGTGCATAGGGTGTGTTTATACCCACACCCACAAGGGACTCTTGTGATAGCATTTAAAAACCAGCTAAAAAGCCTAGGGAATAAGGTTAATAGCAGAAGAGTCATTTCTACCATAAAAAAGTTTTCCACATGTGGTTTTATGTATTTCAGGTTTAATTCCACTTTAGTACCAGTTATTTGTTTACTTTACAGAGCTCTAGTAAATAGTAAATGCTTTACCTTAGTTTTTATGGAAATAAAGAAGATCTGTGTTGGCCTGAATTAAATTTAGGGTGTTTAAAGCCTGACATCTTCAAGAAGGTTTAAAGGTTTCTACATACCTTGTAGAGTTTTTAGGTAAAAAGATTGTAGCATACAGGTAGTCCCCGAGTTAAGGACATCCAACATACGGATGACTTCTAGATACGAACGGGGCTTCCCTGCTCGCTTGTGTGCAGGACGAAGGTTTGATAGGGGGAGGGGGCGGTTTGCATGACTTGCAGAAGAAATCTTTTGCTAAACACAGCTGACGTTGTGGGTAATCTTAGGGGGGTGAGCTTTTCCTGCAACCTCTTGTAACTCTTTAAAGACCAAGACAATTTCTGCAGTTGTTTCTTTCTGTATATCAAAGCACAGCTTGCTCCAGAAGGTAATGAATGTCTAGGCTCCATAAAGTTTTTTTTTTTTGCTTTGTTTGTGATTAACTCACAGTGGGAGATGGTTTTATACAGTAACGCTGCTTAATAATGTGTTGAGACAAACATCTGTCCTAATTGCATTTATTGAAATAATTGACCTGTTCCGACATACAAATTCAACTTAAGAACAAACCTACAGTCCTCATCTTGTATGTAACCCAAGGACTACGTGTATTAATGTTTACTTACACCAACTTAGCATGCCCATGTTATATCTATGGACTGTGTAGGTACCCTAGACCCAGTAATTTTGGCACAGTTATATGCAGTCCATAAAACTCATCCGGAGCAAACTGTTGTTCTCCTAAGATTAGTTAGGCTGAGGTGTGTGCATGGGTTTGGTTTGCATGAATCCCACCATTTGTAGCAAAACTGTGACCGTCATCTTTTATTTTTGGAAGAAGCCAAGTTGGCTTGTTTTTCAATGATTATTGACAAACTGAAAAATAAGTACACATTTAGTTTTATTTTGTACTTTAAAAATCATTTTAAATATTTGACAATGTTGTACCTGCATCCCTAAAGTCCTAAAAAATGCCATTAGCATTCTTTCTCACAGAAGAAGGGCAATTCAGCAACTTTCTCTGAAGCCCAGTGAGCTCAGTGGGTTCCTTAATACAACACATTGTCAACATTCCTCTCAGCTGAAGAACATAAAGTAGCTGCGGGCTCTCAAGAGCTGACATAACAAGCTCCTAACAGCAGATTGATGAATTCCAAAGTATTGCTAGATTTTATCTTCCCACACCCAACCCCCATCCATTTACTTTTTTAAGAAGATTATTAAAATAACCCCTTTACAGCCAATATTTGTTCTCACCCCCAAGAAAATTTAAATTATTATAGGCTTTTGCTAGTACTCATGACAGAGCTTTCTAATTTATAGGAACCTGACTTGGCCTAAGGTAACAACATTTTGAGCTGCTGCACCTTGTAGACCTTTGCAAACACCTGTTCTCATCTTTAAACTGATCAATGTAACTGCACAGAAAACCCCTACATCTGCCCATATGTTGAGAACCATTCCTCCTATCTCCTGACACTAAAACCAAATGTCCTCCAAGTCACCCATCTGTTAAATGTCAGAGCTTTTACTGCCTACTAAATGTGCATGTCTAGCAAAGATTAAAACCTCAGACAGTGTATTTTTTGTTGTATGTTCCTTTGGGAAGATTTATTTAACTTGTTGCACCCAACAGAAGGTAGGGAAAATCCCTGCAAAGTTAGGAGAGTTCCAAGAATAAAACAGGTGTCTTCTTTGGATACACCATTTAAAATGATGACCTAATATTAGTTATAATCTAATAATAATATTAGTTATAATCATATAATGTTATTTATTCTTACTGTGTTTATTATGCAGGCCCTATGCCATATCATAGACAAAACTTTAATGTCTTTGGACCTAGAACTAGAGAACCCCAAAAAATGTATCTGAGCCATCAACCCATTCTATTAAATGCTCCTGGATATAATATTTAAGTGAGCATTTTTTCTACATGCCACATCAATCAAAGAAAAATATGTTGTAAAAATAATGTTCTTTGGTATAATTCATGATGTTAATATAAATCGGGCAGAAAGAATTTCTTTGTGTGGTTACAATGTGGGTGTATAGACTTGGCCATGCTACTTTTTGATATGAGTTATGACCTTTAACAGTGCGCAAGATATCCTCTGTCATTAATATTCAGCCTTGAAGTGATGGATCTAGTTTGTACATCTACTCACACAACCCTTCAGCTTTTTTCCTGGATCTGGTGACTAATATCAGTAACAATGGTCAGTGTTACAAATATCATACATTTGGAAAGTAGAGATCTTCCTTATGGTGCCTGACAAGGACTGTGGCGGCTCTGATTCATAGATCAGCTCACAGTTAAGTGAAGTATTACTATTGTTACTATTATCATTAGTTGTTATATCTTTGGGATTACTAAAGAAATGCAAAATATTTGTTTGCTTTTCCTCACTCATTATGGGTTTATTTTATTCTAATCTAATAGCAAGCAAGGAATGATAGTTATCAAAGTCAAACTGTTTGATGCCATTCAATATAACAGTTCAAGAAAATGCGCAGTTAAGGTCATACTTACCTAAAAGAACATCTAATAAATAAACAAATAAAATAAAACAATCAGATGAGAATCGGTATTGGCGGAGCGGGGTGACTGTTGTAACGGTGGAAACAATACTGAAGCGTACGGCTCGGCAACGGTTGCCTCATACAACTTAATACTACACTGACGTCACGCTGCGCCTCCCTTGTTTTTCCATCTCTAGTACAGTTCGCGAAAATTTTCAGTCAGAATATAAGAATTTATTAAAATAATATTTTTTGTTTTAATATTAATGAAACATAAAAATAGCAAATAATGTCCAAATTTTCTCGTGGACCACCAGTAATCCACGGAGCACTGGTAGGCTCTAGTAGACAGAGGAAGTTCTTCACAACTCCTCATCCCACTGGTTACTTGACTGCTCTTCAAGGTCATTTCACGACCTTCTCTCTTGGTAAAGGGAACTAAATTTAAGTTTGACCAAAGAACACTAAACACATTTTCCATCCTAACAATCCTTTTTTTTAGAATTGATCATACCCACACCTTAATGTCACCGTTCTTAAAATGTAATATCATGCGTATTCCCTGGTGATACCATAATACAGTTCTGCTCTTATTCTACTTTCCCAATAGAATATCACAAGAAAGCTGCTGGTCACTCAGTGATTCCCTCTTCTGTGATCCTTCCATCTGTGAGCAAATATAAAACTCCTTGACAGAACACTTTAGTCTGAATGCACCAGCTGTGCACTCTATGGAATGGCCATAAAGCGGTCATTTAAGCTAAAATAATCCTTCTTGTATTGCAATAAAATAAAAAGTGAGTGAAATGTATTAAAGAACTTAAATCTGGTAATAAGGTTTTACTAACAATTTAAGAAATACTAGGATGATGTACAAAATAAATCGAAGATATGTTAAATGATCAAAATTCCAAACAAATTTTACATTAAAGGCAACCAGCCTAATTACCTTTTAGGCTCTGCAGACATCATCCATTTGTCATCAAAACTATCTGATAATATGGTGGGTTTGGATCACATCAGCAACCTAATTAAAATTCTCAATAAAAAAAAAATTAAAATCAATACAGATTATACATTTCTAATTTTTGACACATGTAAACCCCTAAAAAAAGCAATCCCCAATAGTATAAAAACTCAATTTGAGATTGAATCTTTAAAATTCTTCGAACCTCAGCAGTAAAGCACCACATCTCTCAGTTAAACTTTACAAACATCAATATTAAATAATAGGTCTTTGCTGGTTCCTTCTGTAGAAAATTAACAAAATTTATTCACATTAAACAAATATAAATATTTTCTAAAAACATAGATAATGAAGAATAATTTAACATCAAGTGTCATATGATTCCATGTATACAATTAAGATAATCATGGAGCAATTATTTGGATCACAATTGGATCAAAAACATAAATTGCTACATGCCTTAGAGAATACTCTTTATTCTATGCAATTCTAGGACTTTTGTCAGTTCTCTTTTTCGAGAGGGAAGATTTTCTACAATAGACATTCAGAAATATTATTTATATTACATAGAAATGCATGAATATGTATACATTTATGTAGTTTTTCATTTACAATAATATATGAAAAATCATAAATGATACCATGAGAATCGTGCATATTGTTACTCATGTTGTACAATTTATTGATTTTTTTTCATGTATTGTTGATTGAATATTTTCATATACAGTATAGGTTTAAAAATCTGGCAACCTCCGGACCTGAGGTGTGCCCAATTTTTGAAAATTCCAGATTTTTGAAGGGTATATATGCTGTATATATTAAAATGAAATAACACTTAGATAAATGACACTAAAGATAAAGCAAATAAAATTGTAATGTTCACCAACTAAAAAAAACCCTCGAAAAGAAGCTAAATAGCAGATAGCCTGTCAGGATTACCATCTTCATAACTGACAGTAACAGCATCCTCAGCAACAGAAACAGCTTCAATTTGTGGAGGAAAACCAAGACCTAACAGCTGATTCTGAAGTACAGCACCATCAAAACATAAACAGCTCCTCCAGAAAACAATGTGTAAATTTAAAAATGCTCTCCGAAATCCATGCCGGAAAACTCAAGGATCCGGATTATTGAAGGCCAGATTTATGAGTGGCAACCTTATCTATACAAACGTATATATTTTTATGTATTATAAATATAATTTCTTGATGTCCATTTTGGAAAATCTTCCCTCTTGAAGAAGGAGACTAAATCCTTGAAACTTGTCAGGTGAGGAGTGTTCTTGCACATTGCAGCAATTTATGTTTTTAATCTGATTGTGTGAATAATTGCTTTTTGATTATGTGAATCATAAGCAGAATATGTAGAATAATAAGATACTTGTTGAAATATTACTCTTGCTTGGGATGTCCATATGATTCTTTATTTAGGATGATTTTAGAAATTGTTTTTGAAATCATGTATATGTTTTAATGTTAATAATGACAAAGACCAAATGGGTTTTAGGTCTACTAAACAAAAAACCGAAAATGTGCTCCAAATATTCCACCCCATTATTCTTGCCAAAAACAAAACACCAGACCCCTAGCCCCCAATTATCCCTCAGTATACATAAGTCCTTCAAAATCCTTGTTTGGTTTCATCTATTTAATACTTAAACTAATTGTGTTTAGTCCTGTTTAGATGAAATGTAGTTCTAGGACCTGATCTCTCCTAGGAAAAAAGTAAGCTGTAAACCTTTAGAAAATCATAGATACTTCTGCCTTCAAAGAAATTAAAATACCTGCAATTTAAAAACTACCTCGTTTCCATAACCTCAAACTCCCTGTCCCTTGGGACAGTACTCTAATTGAACATTTTTGTCCCAATACTTTTACTCCTAAGGGAAATGTGCTAATTTGGTGTTTTACCCTTCCTTAATAGAAAACCAATGACCAAACCCTGTTCCATATTCCAATAAAAACTGGAAATTTAAGACCCAACAGTAATTATGTCTCCACTCCACTGAAGGTCAATTAGAGATAAATGGTTGATATAAAATATCTTATAAAGGATTGATAAATTTCTAAAGGAACCATACTCCCCCGTTTCCACAAATGACTGATGGGAATGTCTAAAAATAAGATGCTATTGGATTAGTGTCTATCCATTCATCTATACAGTCTTTGCAGAAGCATTTGGGAAAACCCTTGGGAGGTTTAAGTGAACCTAAAGCCTGTAGGCTGTAACAACACTCAATTTAAACTTCTAATATTTATTTTTATTGTGGCAAAAGCTTGAAAGTCAGCAATATTTTTTGTAAGTTGGGTTAAAATGAAAATGTCATGATACTTAATAAAAAAAACTTTTTCGGCCATACTACTTGACTCTGTGAATTTGCTCTTTGAGCAAATTTAAATGACTATATGGTCCGGTCATGGTGCACCCTTGGACCCAGGCACCTCGCTTCTCTGTTCCTCACTTCCTAACCCTGCTAACCCACCACATCCTTTTCTTTAACACTAACTCTTCTTTAATATATTAATGGAATAATACAAGTTCATTACCAAAGTGTTTTCCTTTTTTTTAATGAATGTTCTTCATTGTGGGAAAACTATACTTCCTGAATCCATTTTTGTTCACATCCTGTAAGATGTTGGCAATCCTTCCTTCTTCTAATTAAATCGCTTGGTGCCACAGGTAATGGTATTGCACTCATATGGTATCATCTACAAGAATTCATTTTCCTCCCTTTCTCTCAATACTTTTACAATTTTACATTCTTTTGGATGTGTATGCTCTTTTCACTATGGTATGGTGTATATGTTGCTTAGTTTACATAAAAACAAACAGAAGTGTTTGGGAATTGGAAATACATTTTTTCCAAAAATACACCCATTTGTTAGCAGGGTGAAGAATTTGGGGTCAAAATTGGCTTCCTTGGCTTTTGAATAGCAGGAAAAGGGATGGATAACTCTGCCCCAGCACATCCTTTACATTAAGAAGGATATGTCATATGATGACATTTTGGCTGTACATACATTTTAAGTTTTGACCTTTCAGAGTTGGATGACAATGACAGGACCTACACCCTAGAGAGTTTGAGCTTAATGTCAACTGAAGTCAATGCCCTATCTACAGCAAAGAAAGGTTCCATACTGACATAGGGATTTAGGACTATTACCGATACTGGCACCTGCACTTTAGCGCTGTTTTTTTATATCTGGAAATATCTGTTTTTATTATGTGTGAAAGCTGTACCCAAAACATGGCAGGCAGATGGCAAATGGCTAGTTGTTAGTACTGCCTGTGGTTTCCTTCTGCTGATTTTTCCCCATCACTAATCTACAATACTTATTTCTGCACTGTTCCTCAATGTGGAGGTAGCCATATGTGTAGAGGCAGGGGTTTTCCTCCCTAATGTCCGAGCCTCCAGCAAGGACAACAGTGAGCAATGGTAATAGCATCAATTTAAAGTTTCTAAAAATATCAAAGCCATCAATACTTCAGATTTCATATTGCTGATTTATATCTATGGCCACAGGATAGCTTAGGTACCCCCACATACCAGGAACTTGTACATCGACGACCAGAAAGCAAAGGCAACACTGGGTACAGGCTCACCAAAACTGGACAGTTATAGACTTGGTCTAACGGATCTTGATTTTTGCAGAGCCACACAGAGGATAGGCCAGTCATTAGATCTGAATCCTATAGGACACTTTTGTAATGTTTATTTATATAAAATTTTTATTATTTTCATAAGTATTCATTTCAGTTAACAGCTAGAAAGCAGCTCCCTCTGCGCGTTATTTTCATCTTTTTTTCCTTCTCAGTAGAAAGCAGCTGGGAAAATTCATCGAAATCATTAGCACTGAATCGTTTTACTTGTACATTTTAATTTTGTTAAAAATCTATGACCTTAGCAAACTGGGTTTTAATCATTAATGTTCATCAAAGAATGTTTTCAGGTTGTTAGTCAACTAACATAACCAAGTGGCCTCTCACTAAATCGATGTATTAGTATCTGTAGGCTCTGACATGGATAAGAGAGAGAAAAATGGATAAATGATTTTTGATGTCTGCCGGAGTCCAGCAAGTCGATAGGAGTTCATAGCCTACAACTGCTCATTTCACTGTTGAAAAGGATCTAAGAAAAACATGCCATTTTATTCTAGGAAAACAATTTTGTATAATTAATTAGTCACAACAGAACATTGTAGCAGTTTATAGATACACCACCTGGCCAAAACAGTTCCCAAGCCTGTGGAGGCAATGGAATAATCTGGGGTTGCGTCGGTTGATCAGGTCTAGGTCCAGTAATGTTACGTGCCCAAAAAATTAAGGTCAGCTAATTATCTGAATATTCTGAATGATCAGGTTTTTTCATAAAAGGACGTTTTCTTCCATAAAGGTCTGATGACAATGCCAAGATTCATCAGGCTTAAATCGGGAAACAGTGGTTCAGAGAGCATGAGACCACATGAGTCACGTGTGGATTAGCCATCGCAGATCTAAACACGATTGAGTATCTTTGAGCTGTGCAGAAAAATAAGTGGTCTGACCCACCAATCATCAACATGAAAAAAATAATGTAGCTCTGGAGGAAAAGTAATCTTGTTACATGGCATGACATGTTGTTACATGTTACATTACATCAAAACCATGCAACCAAAGCTAAAGGTGGGTCAAAGAAATATTGTAGTGTGTGACTTTTTGTAAGGCCAGGCAATGTACATTGGTGCGATTTGTGTATTTCACAGCATGGTGTATGATATCACTTTAGCACATAATACCACAAGGGAGATTTTAAACCTGTCCTTTAACAATGGAAGCCAAGACAACGGGTTAACTCAATGGTCATTGCTTAGAGTGAACTTTTATTCATTTTGCTGTTCCAGCACTGTGGTCTGCTGCTGCATCAAAGTTAAATACTTTTACTCTTGCAGAACCTTGGTATTTTTATCCCTTATTTCTAATTTGCAATACTAGGAGCTCATTTAAAAAGAATTGTCTTCTTTCCTCCATCCATGGAGCTCTCGTTGCTGGTAGGGACTCAAGAGAGTTACTTAGATTTGGCATTATTCATCACAGACACAAACAGTTGCTATCCCAGTGCCAGAATAAAAGGTTAAAAGTGGTTTAAATTTTATTTGTTATTGGATTTCTAATAGAAAGAACATGTAACATAGTGAGCTGCAATATGTAACATTTTTGTTCTTGTATTTAGATATCCCTTATTTTAAATTTTGTTGTCATATACTTTTTAGAGTATGCTAATTTTAGAGTAGACTAAAAAATACATATTTTTAAAAGGAAACTTACCAAGAAATATGTTCTCCAATCCAAGGATTTGAATCATATCATTTTTTATTACATTTTAGTAAGCAATGTTGTATTATGCATCCCTTTATTGGTTCCCCTTAGGTTCTTTTTATGTTTACCAGTCATGCATAAACCTGATTTAATTTTACACTCTTCTGTAAGTAAATATCACTAACCTATTAACAGACTGATTGTGTTTTTTGGTTTCTGTTGTGTTTTTACTGCAAATGGGACATTTGTCTAATTGATGCTCGAATGAGCTCCAGATTGTGCCTTGTACAGAATATTGAACAGGAATGAAGATTGAGTCATGTGTTTGTATTTCCCAAGAGATTCTATTTTTACATAGGATCGGTGCAAATGTGTTTTCCAAAACACAATTTTTTTTTGCAATACAGTGGAGACATTGTATGCTGGGTAACATCCCTGCCATTAATGATGGAGTCTGTGTGTTTTGTTTTTACCAGGGCCGTCTGTGTGACATTGGTGTGTTTTCCCCCAGGATTCACTGATAACGTTTAAAGAGAAAATAACCTAATTTGTAAATTCTAATGTGAATATCAAAATCTTTGTTTTGATGTATTTTTTGTATTTTGTTTTCTTGTGTTTTGCATTAGCTTTAAGTTTTTTTGATGCAAAGAGTATATACAGTATTCATAAAGCTCATAAAGTCACTTGTCCACCAAATCCATTTCTTGCTAATTACATACACTCTTCTTCGCTGCACAGGTTCTTCTTCCTGCTTTGCAAGCAGTAGTTGTGTTCCTCTACTACTTCTAGCAATGCAAGTCTATGGGGTCTATTTAAAAAAGCAGTGAATATGATATTCACTGAGACCTAGTGGAGAATCAATTGCTGCCACTGAAACACATGGGCATGGGAGACTCTTCTGACAATGTTTCAGTGCATTTCAAAGTAACTACTTTATATATAGACCTCTATGAGTTGACTGATTATTAAAAACAATGCAGGCTGGGATTAAAATGCAGGCTGGGATTTTATTACACTGGTGGCATGAAAACTAGGCTAGACCCTGTGGGTGGTATGGATATTGGGACATGAGCATAGCATGCAGAAACATAGATCATACTAGTATTATAATGGATACTGGGAAGCAGGATTAAGGTTTTTACTGGGCACAAGGACACTGGAAATCAGTTGGGAACTTATAAGAACATAATGCAAACATGGTTTATGGAACTGAGCTATAGGCACCAGTGAGAGATCTCATATTTGTTGGGGGAGTAAGGTGTCTAAACCGGATTGCAGATTATTCATTAAGACCCTTTGCTTTGCACCAAGAACTAAGTATGGTCTGCTGTTAACTAAGATATAAATGTAATATGTGATATAAATGTGAAGCTGATTTACTGAAAATTCTCGATTTGTTTAGTATAAAGGGCCGTACTGTTGATACCATGAATATGATACCATGTATTTTAAAGTCAGATTGTGAACAATTATTTAAACAAAAATTTTCAAAATACGAGCTCTCGCAGACCTCTTTATCTCCAGGTTCTTCATTCAAATTCGAGAAATTCATCTTGAACAGAGGTTGAGCCATAGAAGGTAGTACAAGGAAAGACACTACTTACACTTTCCAATGTTGGGCCATAGGACCTGAAAAATAAAGCTCTTTAAGGCTGGAGACTTGGACTTGGACTTTCATCAGTGAAGCTGGGTGACCCAGCAAACCTGAAATGGATATGGTCCATGATTGAAAACATTTGCTAGCAAACATCAAATGACTTTGAAGGAATCCATTCCAGGTTTGCTGGATCACCCAGCTTCACTGATAAAGTGTATCTTCTTCAGCCTTGGAGAGCTTTAATAAATCAGGCCAATAGTTGTAAATATCCCAAAAGGTTTTTTTATGTGCACTAATAATCACTAAACACCCTACTAGTTAGGACCCTTGACAAAGCAAGTACTATATAATAGTTGGGTGCTATATGACCTATCAGTGGATGGTGTTGAATAATATGTAGAATCTTATACTATCACTACACTCCTAGATATAGAAATGTATTGTCACCAAATGGCAAAGCAGCAATGTGTTGAAGTCTTTAATGGACTACTTTTCTAGCCATAAGAAAAATGATGGCAGGAATAGTTGTAAATATGGCAACCCCACAGACTTATGGCAGCACTCTGTGACAACAACGGTTTAGTAAAACTTGTCTGATGTGATAGCCAGCACTTTCTTGGTGTTTATTTAACATTTTGATACTAGTGATGTAAAGCCTCTTGTTATTGTCATAGGTGGTTCCCCTTTCTGTATTTGTGTTTAGGGAAGAGCTAATACCTGGGGTAGCTTGGGAGGTGCATGGACGTGGCTGGAGTCGTGGGATGTGGGGGCCCACCAAGTGCACTCTTGCCCTAGACCCCATGTATCCTAATAAGGTTTTGGTCAAAAAATCAAACCTATAACATTGCATTATACTCTTAAATGTTTTTATACTACCTGTAACATTCCCAAGCATAGAATAGCATTTACAATGACCCAATAGTCATTTCACCAAAATGGGATGTGAGATTTGTAAACAAATCTTTTTTCTTTTCTTGGCAAGCTTTAACGATTCAATAGCATCTATTAAGCCTTGAAAGAGGCCAACTAAATCTCTCTGAAGAGCAAGTAAAAAAAGAACTTTATTCATTGTTATAAAAGAAGAATTTGCTATGGCTCTGTATGAATGACAATCCCCCACATCTTCAACCAATTTTTTAAAACAACCCCCCTTTTCTTCACATAAATACAATTATTTCAATCCAATTCAGCTGGCAAGGACCCAGGTGTAGACTGTAAAAGCAATCTTCAATGCTTGTTCATGCTTATTAAACATATTCTGCAATGACACAGAACCGAGAGGTAGACAAAGAAATCTAAGGCACAATCAAGCATTTAGGGCAAACATTTGCAATACATTTTGTCTGCATCTTGGTAAAGGGTCAACCATACAAAATGTAATATTGTAAGGTTTTAACTATATTTTTAGAAGTAGGCAAACACAAATATTTTGTTGCCATGAAAATCAGTAATAAAACAAAAAAAATTTATATTAAAAAAGTAATGAAACCAAAAATGTTATTACTATTATTAATATTTATGATGTTTTAAGTTGTATTATTATTTTTATTATTATTTGCATTATTGTATTTTTTTACCGCCTACTGTTTTATCTATAAAAAGCCTTCCAATGAATGAAGAATTCCCATCCATGCAGAGCTCCATTCTGATTACTAGAAATGGTCCCCAAAGACCTCCGTGCCACTACTACATCCTGAAATAGTTGGAGGTCAAAGGTAGTGATATGTAAACTTGCCAATCTTTGGTGTGCTGCGTATCCATGTGAGCTTCTGTACTGCCCACTATGTAATAGTCTATTTCAGTTGAAGTAACCAGTGGGAGTATTAATGTCCTGGGTTCCTCTACAAATCCCAATTTTTTTTACTGACTAGGGATAACATTTGGTTTGCCACCATGAGGTACCGGCCCAAACAGCCACTGGTTAATGGCAACAATGTCCGCCATATACGCTGCAACTGGCTTACAAAGGCATACTTACTGAAAGTTATTAGGAAACTGTTGTAAAACAAAACCAAAAATTGACCCTTGTGAATGTGTTTATAGGATTACTTAAATGGGAAAAGTGTAACGTTTTCAACAAACCTATCATGATGGCGCAGAACGTCATGATTGTTCCATAACAGTGAAGAACTATAATGATTGTCCCATGATGGTAAAGAACCATCATCCCTAGTCACCAGGTACCATTTATAACTTTACGGAAACCAGAAGATTAACACTCTGAAAATATTGTTTTTTTCAGCAGCTCTCGTGGGACCAGTTCCATTAATTGGCATGAGTAATGAAAATGAAAAGGTAAATATTTGCCCTTTTCTTTTTTAGTTACGCCTTTTTATGGATATTTGTATTCACATTTTCCTATTTAAAAATTATATCTATTTGAAACAATAGTTGAATATTACTTTATTGAATTAAAGTAATACCTAGTTATAATATATAGTTTGCTAAAACATGGTGTACCATAAGCCATTGCCATTTTTATATTATTTCATCCTATTTTTGTATTTGTGGGTGAACAACCTCTTATTTGTTGGCATTTTTTATCTTATTGTGGATATAGTGAATATAGAAGAAGCTGCTTTGAATCATTCACTAACTGGATTTACATTCCATCAGTTACTGGTTAAACTTTACATTACCATCTTTTCCATAATTTTGCTTCGCTTTAACAGTGAAAGGTGTTTTTTTTCACGGTTAACACCCCAGTGCGCCCAAGATTCATAAATGTAACTGAAAGATAAGACTTTTAAATCAATACTGTGTGCTTCATAGGCATCTATCAACCTATAAAACAAGATGCACTCTCTGGCTTCTCTTCCAATCATTGGCTCCATGATGGATGTAAATGTCATGTATTAATCAATAGCCATCAGCAACATACACTGAAATGCACTAAGTGGAGAAGAACATAGCACCGATAAACAAGGTAGACACATGGAAGTCAAGCCATGCATGGCGATGGAATAATGTTAAAGCCCAGCTCAGGGCTCTTTATTTTATAATGTCTTCCGGGAGCAGTAAATGTAGCATTTGCTTCAATACTCAACATCAGTTCAGAGCCATCCAATGTAGTAAATTCTCTCTTCATTAATCTTTGAGTATGGGTTTGAGAATATAGGGCACCCTTAGAAGGTGTCACCATAGTGTTTTGCACTCATGGTGATATATTTTTGAGATTAGGACTAATGTCATCAGCTTGGACAACCCATCTAGGTAGAAGAAGGGAAGATGAAGACATTAAACACATCAAAGTAATCAGAAATCTGGTAAAGATAAGTATTAAAAAAACCTAAAGCACAAATAAGGGAATGGATTTAGAGGAAGGGGTGTCAATGGGGGGGAAACCTAAAGTCCAGAGTACATCAAAGGAATCAAGGAAAATCTCCCAGTAGAGCAGGGGTGTGGTGGGGCAGGCACGGGTGGAAGCGCCATGCCCTCACTTTTCTATTTTGTAAATAATTATTTGGTGGTCTGTGGCTCTGGCCTGTCCGCCACCCCGGGGTGTCAGGAGAAGGATCCCGCTCGGGCTGGGGGCACACTGGCCAGAGCGCGGGTCATGTCTACAATATGGCAGGCATAGGATGGAGGGTGGTTTGTTTTTCTGAACACAGCCCGCCCAATCTCCCATCGCAGGCTCAGACCTGAGATGGGAGAGTGGGCAGGTTCTAGTATCATAACGTTTCTTCCCCTCTGCCTGATACATTGGCAGGGGTGTGGTGGGGTGGGCACGTCATGGATAATACCGTGCCCCCTCTTCTTTTTTTACGACTACACCCTTGCAGTAGAGCCACAGACAACAATAAAGAACTGTCTGAGGTTCCAGACATTCCCATTTCTATCCCAACAATGCTGCAGTTAGTCTTTTAGCTTTCAATAATGTATTGTTGTGTGATTGGTCACCTCTTAGAAAAAGTGAATAAATTCATCCTTCATTTTTCAAGCCTGTTCCAGTGAACTGAAAATACATGGTTTGAGTTTAATATGACACAGTATTCTAAAGATGCAGAGATGACTATTTTTCTGTTAATGTGGATGCCGGGAACTTTTCCATCAAATTAATACTTTTAAGATAAATAAAGTTTGTGCACTGAGCTTGAGATAAAATATTATTTTCAATGATTTCTAATTACAAAGATTAGCCGCCATATTCTGGATAACGCAAAAGGGATTTGTAATCAGATTTCAGTGATTGTGCCCTCAGTCATGTTAGGTTTGGTACAGTACCTCCAATTTGTTAGAATTATCTCTCCATATGCTCCTTGGCTTTGCATATTCATAATGCTCTATCCAATCAATGTCCCAGCGTCTCCATGCATTTTAAATATCCACCAGATACAAGCATTAGATTGAAGGAACAATGTAAGAAAAAGCTAACTGCACTATACAGAGAATTCTAAATATTAATTAAAAGCAATATTCATATCTAGTAAGTCGTGTTTTATCTGCCTTGTAGCTTGTTTAGATTGGTTATTCATGGGCGGCTGTGATGGTTCAGTTATAGGCACAGCTACGTTCCGGATGCCTCAAGCAGTACCTGGCCCCATGGAGGAGTCGCAGAGGTGGTTGAATGATTTGATGAATGTCTGCCAACCCCTTATAACAATGCTTAGTGAGCTTTGGTTGCTGTTGATCAGAAGCTGATAGCTCCCCAGGAAGCCACAAAGAATTGCTAGTGAGCCACAAGGAACAGCCAAACAATTTCTTAAACTGTATGTAAACCCCAATGGTGAGTTCTCATATGCAAGGTCAAAGTGCAAAGCAATACCTGTTGGTTCTGGTAAAAGTACAACCTCTAAATGCTGCAGAGCACACAGTACCATGGCATCATTCCCTGCAGCAATTTATTGTGAGCCCAGGGTTACTTTGCAATGTATTTCCCAGGGGGCAGGACCTTCATGTCCTAAGCTTACAGGAAGTAGGTTGAATGATGTTGGGTGCCATTGAACCTGGAGAAATACCATAAGCAGGATGTCTGCAGGACGAAGCAACACAGACATTTGTTATATAATAATATATAATACATAATATATATTACAGCCACATGGTCAGACCTGTGTTATATCAGAGTGATATAAAAACGAACAGTTACGAAAATTATACCAACAGAAAGTATCACTTTGGGGAACAGTCTGTGTACTGTGTCAAACAACCCTAAAAAACATATTTTCTGCTTTAGCAGCTGCTTTATATTATCAAATTATTGCCGGCTATAACAGAAAAGTAATTTTAAATCATGTTAAATTACGAAATGACTTACCCGACCATTATGTATTACATTTTTTATTACCAACAGTGATATTTTCCTTTTAAAATCCCATACAAATTAAAATAATTTTATGCATACAAAAAAGGCACACAGTAAAATATCAAATAATACACGACCCACTTTTTTATTAATAAAGGATATACATATTCTTTTTTTTTGTTGACCTTTAGAATTAACAATTTCCCAACTTACGTGAAATGCCACAGGTCAGAATTTACTTAGTTTGATATTTCCACATTTTTCTACCTGATTTCCACAGTGGAAGAATTGAAATGAATTACTCGAAATAATACCAAGCAAGGAAAAGGGACGGGACGTGCGGAGTTGGTGAAGTCTATGGCTATTTATAGTTCATGTCAAAGTTAGTAATGAGGCAGAGAGTCACTGGGGAAATAGTTCACACGTCATAACAGGGTTACCTTCAACTATTCTCGCTGTACAACCGAATATTATCATAGTGATGAGAACAGGACACTAATAAATACAAGTTTTGTTATAGTTCTATAAAATTTACAGTGATAATGATTTATTTCTTCTGTTGGCTGCCCTCATCAGCCCTTGGGGTCCAAATTTTTAATGAAAATGAAAAAACCAATACCATTGTTATTACTTTCAAGACAACTAAATGACAGGTAGTTAAAATGAAGACAAAACAGATGAGTCCTTTATCATATTGTTGAAGATGAATTAATAAATACAATAAAGGGGAAATGGAATGATAATGGAACCCCCTGACCTCCTGCATCCAAGAGCAGCTTCTGACACTAAAGCCCCTGTTGTTAGCTACACCTTAGTATTACTCCGTCTCTTTCTCTTTCTTTGTCTATGAAACATATTTGTGGTTTGTCATAATGGAGAGTGGGTATTGCTATCTTCTCTTTGTTGCATGTTGTTGGTCTATACACATCATGGTCTATCTCATTGCACCACAATGAAGCTTCATTGAGTACTCTTTGCTCTTTGGACAAGAGAAAGTTTTTTCATAAAAAGGAAAGCTGATCATCTCCTTTGTGTGTGTTTTTTTTACTTATTTCTTTTATTATATCACATTTATTTAGCTCCAACATTTTATGCAGCGCTTTACAAAGTTCATGGTCATCTCACTAGCGGTCCCTCAAAGGGGCTCACAATCTAATGTCCCTACCATAGTCACATGGCTTTACAGTCTAAGGCAATTTTTGGGGAGAAGCCAATTAACCTAACTGCATGTTTTTGGAATGTGGGAGAAAACCCGGAGGAAACCCACGCAAACACAGGGAGAATGAGCAAACACTTTAAAATACTTAATTCAATAAATGTTTATGTGCTGAGCCAGCTTCAGAATCCCAAAGATTGCACAGCCCAGAGCACAGTGGTAAAGCATGTTGTGGTTTATACTTGAACATAAGCTTCTTTGTTTTAAATGAAAATCTATTTTTACCTTTACAATGGAAATAATAATTGGCCGTTGCCATAATTGGCATTTGGTAACAGTTTATTTTCCAATGACACAAGTTTACCTAACATGTTTTACATGTAGGTTGAAATTAAGAATGAAAAGAAAGCCAGGGTGTTTCAATTGCAGTGAAATGTATTAGATAAACAGTTACAAATGGAAAGAAAGATTGTCTTTCTTATGCATACAAATACACTATTTACAAAGGCGCTGGTTCTCCCCACCAAAGACAACTTGGGTAGGGTAGGGGAGGGGGACAGCAACGTCATGCACTGGACAATAAATTCCTGCTGGATTTTTTATATATAGGTAGGTAGAAATATTGTGTCCCGACGTGTTTCGCCTAGTTAGACTTCCTCAGGGGACTTGGTAAAACACTTTGTATAGTCAGATTTCATCTTATAAATGATGAAGTGCACGTGTGCGCCCTGTGGCTGCCATCACAATCATCACTGCAAAATAAACCTGCAGCCAGCACTTCCAGGTTTGATCTTCACTTATACAGCCTTTGTAAATATTGTAATTGTATGCATAAGAAAGACAATCTTTCATTCTTTTTGAAACTGTTTATCTAATACATTTCACTGCAATTGAAACACCCTGGCTTTTACTTATCAGGGTATAGCGGCCTAATTTTGCATAGAGATGTTTGATTAGCACGCCTCTTCTTAATACTAACATGTTTTACATGTTTTCTAGGCAGCATGCATCACTACAAGGTCCAGGAACCTATCACCACCGCATTTCCTAAAACCACTATCATCTGCACCAAACTTCTGGGCCATTCTGCATACATTTATGATGTAATTTGTGTACCACTCCACTCTAAGGTGAGGGTAATATGTAAGAGGGGTCTTCAAAAAGTTATAAAATAATTGGTTATGTCTGGGAGTGTCATGTGACTAACCTGTCTTTCAGGCCCTCCAATCTTGCAGTTTAGTATAAGTGTTGTCATGCTGTGGTAAAGATGGCTGCAAGATATATAAATTAAACCAAAGAGGAACAGGGTTATGTCATAAGCTTTTTGTGTTTTTGTACGACAACGACCACACTGCAGCCCCCTCATCAGAAACCCTCAATTGGATAGGTATGGAACATCCAGCTTTTAGTCTGGACTTAGAGTCATCTGATTTCCACATTTGACTGCTCAAAGAAGCTTCAGGAGAAGAACATCTTCATGTGATGATAATGTGAAAGCAATGATGCATCAATAGCTACGCTCAACCAAAAGCATTTTTTTATGATAGCATTAAAAAGTTAGAAACTTTTAAACAGAAACTTTTTGAAGAACTCTCTTACGTCTTTCTCCAGGGACACATGCATGTATCACACATCCCAGGATGCAGTAGTTTTCAAAACATGAAGTTGAACTTCTGCAGAAAAGAATGATCTCACGGGTCAAGCTGCAAGAACCAGAAATGAACAGCCGACTCCTGATAACCTCAGAAAAAAATGTCAGAATGGGAAAGGATGAGCACTAAAAGTGTGGCACTTGAAGAGGACAGTACTGTATTTACCGATATTCTAGCAGGACAAGTAACATACATCTGGGTAACTTTTATGCCCAGGTAGGGGAAGATTTTCTTTAAAACTTTTGCCAGTTATTTTTTGCTGTCTGTGTACAATTGGAGACATTTCCCTTCATTTCTGATCCCAGAGATACAACAGGAGGTTATAAGAAATCTCCCAAAGTGAAGATAATTCTTCTTTTAGACAGTTACCCATAAAAGTTCTCATGTCTGCTCTAGAAACAACATTACATTTTGAATTTTCCATTAATAAGTGTACTGGACCACAGTAACTCTGTCCATATTTACTGCAATGACCAACAGTGTCCTTTTTTATCCGTCTCCTGTCTCATTATATCCATGAATACCTGTTGTAATTGCTTACGTTCTTCAAATTATTTTAAGGGTAACTTTTTCAGATCAGATTGTTCTCAGTACCAGACATAATCTAACTTCTTCCTGAGGTGATCTTCAGGTGGTTTGCTTAAACAAACAAGAATTAAATATTAATATCTATCCAGGAACAGCCAGAGATAAGCCAACACTACAAGCAGGAATGTCTGGTAACAATTATTAGTATTATGATAAAAGTAATTGTGATCCTAACTAGTGTTGTCATCCTAAACTCTTTGACGGCTGTTCCTGAGAAGCGCAGAGAATAATTGGCTGCCTGAAGCACAAGGAATCATTTCATGTACGACCTTCCCAGATGCAAGCTTCACAAAGATGATCTAATGTTTAGCTTCATTAGAAGACAAAGTTGTATGTGCCACAATGAATATTGATTTGTTTCTACTATTAAAATATTTTACAAGTAAAATGTCTTATCTGTAGAGTAGGAAAACCAAATGGCGATGTGAATGCATTGTTCTATCTATCTATCTATCCATCTATTTATCTATCTATCTATCTATCTATCTATCATCTATCTATCTATCTATCTATCNTATCTATCTATCTATCTATCCCATATCTATCTATCTATCTATCCCATATCTATCTATCTATCTATCTATCTATCCAACTATCTATCTATCTATCTATCTATCTATCCCATATCTATCTATCTATCTATCTATCTATCACTAGATATAGGACCAAATCCTTTTTTTAATTTATCTTGGATGTGATTGGGTATTATTTTCCCCAAATTTCCCTTTATTTCAGTTCCCTTTGATAGTGAACATCCTCAACTTCAGTAAATTAAACACACAGATATATTATATTGATTACTACTACTCTTTTTTACTTCTCTCCTCTTTTAACTCTATTTCATTCTCCTTGGTTTCCCCACTTCTCACACTTCTCTTGCTCCTTTCTTCTCACTCTTCTCCCTTATATTTTTACTTTCTTTACTTACACCTGTTCTCTTCTTTTACTTCTTTTTCTCCTCTTTTTTCTCTCTCTCCCTTTTTCTTCTCACTTTTTTTACATTCTTCTCTTACACCTGTCTTGCTCTCCCATAATCTCTTTCTCTCCCACTCCTCTCTCTTCTCTTTCTCCTTTCTTCTCTTTTTCTCTCTTTTCTTTTTATTTCTTTTCTTAATCCTTTCTCTCTGTTCCTATCCTATTTTCTTTTCCTCCTCTCTTCTGTTTTTACCATTCTTTCTCCCTTCTCTTCTCTATTTCCTCTCTTTCCCTTCCCTCTTCTCATTCTTCTCTCTTCTTTTTTCACTCTCTTCTCTTAGTCACTCCTGTGCTCTCTCTCTCTGTTCTCCTCTCTCTTCTCCCTTCAATCTCCTCTGCTTGTACTCTTACTTTTCTTTCTCCTTTCTTTCGCCTATCTCTTTTTTCTCTTTTTACTTTTTGTTTCTATTTTACCTCTCTCTCTCTCCGTCTCTCTCCCTCTTCCCTCTCTTCTCTCTCTCTTCCCGCTCTTCTCTCTCTCTCTCTCTCTCTCTCCCTCCCTCTCTCGCTCTCTCTCTCTCTCTCTCTCACCTTATTTATCCAAAATAACTGATAATATTCTGACTGATGTGAAAATAGATATAGAAAGGAGTCACTTTCTTTTTTATTTATTTCCATGGGAACTACAGTAACATATCAGGGCCACAAAAAGACGTCTTCATCACTCACAATTGCAAAAACATCCGAACAGTTGCAGCTGTTCCCATGTGATGAATAAAAAACTCATTACATGCAGGCTCATGTGCTTGTGACACTTCTCTTTATCTGTAGGAATATAATGCAACTCATTTTCTGATCACTTCAGCATTCATTTTTCTCACCATTTGTACATATTACATTCATATTTTGAAAGGTAAATACAACTTTGTAGTTGAAAGTGGTTTGCCTTGAGGTTGTCTGGCTTAAACAGAGCCTCTTGTCTAATTTTGAAATAGTGCTTTGTCATTTGTTGTGTAGTAAATTCATATGAATACATTTTATAATTTGCTGTCTCTGGGAATGTTTTATTGCACATATTTATCAACATTGTCAAATGTAAATGTAAAATCATTACTGATCATCTAAAACCCTCACTGAGATACTTAATTATGGATGATATAGTTACACGGCCAGAAGAACACAGAGGTCTGTATAAATCTTCAATCTTCTAAATGCTCTGAAGCCAATAAACATTTATTAACTCAGAGCTTAAACTTTTTTATAGATGGACCAAAACTACCTCCCTGCACCAGACGTGTATGTATACTGTCCAAAATTGGTGCCATGGACTGGAAAATATTCAGAGACCCCAACTGAAAGCTCCTAAACTTGGTGGTTCAACATCATGTTTTGAAGACTAGTGCATCCTGGGATGTGTGATGCATGCATGTATCCCTGGAGAAAGATGTAAGAGAGTTCTTCAAAAAGTTTCTGTGTAAAAGTTTTTAACTTTTTAATGCTAATATCAAAAAACGCTTTTGGTTGAGCGTAGCTATTGATGCATTGTTGCTTTCACATTATCATCACATGAAGATGTTCTTCTAAACCACGTGGTTGATCTCCAAAGACTCCTACCGGGTCATCTCCAAAGTGTCTCCTTTATGTGCAGATGGAGTCATGGGAAATAAGATTTTGGCTGGAGGGTCTAAGGATTCTTGTGGCAATTCAGCTGAGATATGTAGGTATATGGAATGGAGGAGAGAAAATTCTTTAGGTAGAAAGGGTGGGCAAAGAATGGTATCTGCACTTTCATTAACAGTATAGTAATCATTTACAGGAGAATTTGAACTCTTAATTATTTAAACTCCAGATTTGTTTAAAAAAGACAATACTTAGGAATTTATTTCAAATGTAAAAGAGAGAGGTATTTACAGGTGGTCAAAGTCTCCTAAGTTATACAATTCAAAGACAGTTGGCAACTTCTGTTCTACAAACAAAAACAATGCTTATTGAACTTTTTACTCAATTCATATTAACAAATCACATACATTTGGATATGCATTGATTCTCCACCACTGTCCATGGTGCTGAAACTCTGTTCACACAGATTCAACAATGGAAAATACTCAGGGTATTTTTATTTGTCCCTGCCCCCTCTGATGTCTGCCAGTCCTAAATCTCTATACCAAGTGCCACCATGAGACCACGCTGATACCATTTATATCAGTGCCATCGGTTGGGACTTCGGGAGAGGTCTTTATAAAAGGTGTATTCTTCCCAAAGCACTTTGTGCTGATGGATTTTTAGCAGTTTAGTAAGCCATGGTGGGCAAAGGGAGGTACCAACCTTTTAAATTTATTTACAACCTTCTAGCCCCTATACCTTGACAATAATTTATTTCTATGGGTTGTAAGTCCAAGAAGTATCTTTTGCATTTTGTTTTCAGATCATTAACAGGCGGCAAAACTTTGCAACAGGTGCAAAAAACAGTTTAGGAAAATTGTAAACAGATGAAAATTGATATGCATCAAATCTACAACAAATCTACAACACCAAAATTGGATGTTGGGTTTACATACACGTTAATGAACTGCACTGGCTCGTCAAAACCTTTTTCAACTTGCAACCAAGTCAGATTTTTAATCTATTTGATCAATAATAATGGTTGGTACAGTAATGCATTACTGCTTTCTTATTCTGGAAATAACTTTCTTACAGACTCGACTGGGTTCATCCTGGTTTTATGAACTGAACTATAAACCAGCTGGAATGTGGTGGATATGGATGACACACTTCATAATGCTACAGGTATTTATATCTCATATCCCAAGAGGCCTAATTGGCTGCATTTGCATACATGTTTGGCATACAAGTAGGATACAGTACAGCAGCCACCAGTTCTTCTTCTAGTCTTGTATGAAAGCAATTTTTCCCAATCACTTAGACACCTGTGTGTGCTTATTGTTCATATCCCAGCCAATCTGGCTAAGATGCACCCAGGGACAGAAAAAAACTATTCTTTGATGATTTCTCCAAACTACATCTTTACCAGTTGTGTTATTGTTCATTGAGTTACAGCCGGGTGTGCAGCAGATCTCAAGAGACCAGACAATTTATATTTGTCATGGAGCCAAATAATTGAAGCTATCCGTCTGCTGCAGGGCCACTTCATCAGCAGAGACACTTGACAGAATGTCATAGCCTTGTGTTATTATAGCTGTTACCTGAGGTGTTTCAAAGCAGGTGCTGCCTCTAATTACCGACTTTTTTTTTTTCCTTCCCCATGAACGAAGAATTCCCAAGACACTTGCTGGCCCGTATCGTGCGCCAGCCCCAGAACGGCGATCATCTGCTCCAAATCTGATTTAATAGCGTTTATTTGTTTATAATATTCAAACCAACGTGTGACATGGTAAGTAGCATATGTTCCCAAATTTTCATGCAACCGCTATTCAATTTCTCCATAATGATGACTTATTCTGCTATCTGAACTGGAGAGAAGCACACGTGTTAAGGGCTAAATTATTATAAATGGTCCCACAACTGCAGACTGAGATAGATTGCAGAGAATTTTCTAAATGTTGCAGAAGATGGAAAAAGGAAAGTGTATGTGCTACCTATATCATCCAATCAAATGCAACCTAAGCTGTGATCCACCAAAACAGATAAATAGATAGATAGATAGATAGATAGATAGATAGATAGATAGATAGATAGATAGATATGGATAGATAGATAGATAGATATAGATGGATAGATAGATATGGATAGATATAGATGGATAGATAGATATGGATAGATAGATAGATAGATAGATAGATAGATAGATAGATAGATAGATGAATAGTTAGATAGATAGATAGATAGATAGATAGATAGATAGATGGATAGATAGACAGATAGATAGATAGATAGATAGATAGATAGATAGATAGATAGATAGATAGATAGATAGATAGATAGGCAAGTGTCAAGTATCAAAAAAATATAGATTGTCCAAGAAAAGAATGTGAGAAAAGTTTTTGGAACACCCTAATCTAATTCCAAGATCCAAACTCTTGGTGGCAGGAAGTCTGCAACAGGTGTTAATGTTCTAAATGAAAAGATGTGGATTTTGGTTAAACCACAATGGTACAGATGTTAAAATCGCATTATAGGTGGGTGGCAGATGGTGTCAGAGGTTGTTTCAAGTTGACTTGGATGGCCTTTCACACGTCTTGTGAACCATTTGTTCTTCCTTTCCAAAAAATGCACCTCACTGCCCTTGAAAGAATGTGTGAGTAGACTCCAGCAAATACTGAAAGGCTCCAATGACTGACTCCAAGGACTGGTTTGTATTAGTCCTAGTGAACAGTCAAGAATTGTCTAGACACCAGGTTTAACATAGTCGGCTCACCTCTAAACTATCATCTCAATCCAGAGAGTAAATGCGTACCCTGAATTATGCTTGAGCATAAAATGTCCCTGCCTGGAGGGAAAAGTAGAAAAAGATCAAGTTAGGGGCAATCCTGTGATTTTTGTATGTGGTAATAAATATATGAAAAAGGTATCCTTACACATTACTTGGCATACAAGCTCCCAAAACACATACTGCCTGGACCAAAAACATCACACTCTCTAATATTTCATTTCATTCACTTCTACCAAAACTTGCATTACTGTTTCATTAGGATCTTGTATTGATTCTCAATTGGTTTTAGGCTTGAGCATTTTTGTTGGTGGCCAATCCATGTGTGAAAATGATATCACATGCTCCCGAAACCAAACTTTCACAAATGGAGCCCAATGAATCCTTCATTGTCATTTTGAGATATGCCTGTTGCATCAGGGAAGTAAGGGATTGATGGAAGAACCTAGTCATTCAGTATATTCAGGCAGTCTTAAGCTGGACCTGACAACTGAAGCAACCCCGGATCATAACACTGTCCCACAAACACTTGAGATCATCACACTGCTCCCACATGAACCCCAAATCATAGCACTGCCCCCACAGGCACCCCAAATCATAGCACTGCCCCCTCAGGTACCCACAATCATAACACTGCTCCCTTAGGCACCCCAGATGATAACAATGTCCTCACGCGTTTGGGGACTATTGTTGGCCAGGTAGTGTTTATTTAAAGCTAGGTCTTTAATACCCCAAAATTTTGTATCGGAAAATTTGATACACTCAATGCTTTTTCCTGCTCAGTGACACGAGAATCTATTTATCTTTCCTTCTGGTTTACATTATTTCACACTAAAATTTTGGTTTATATGCTTTTTTTAGTTTACAATACTGCAATTTATTTCATTGATGATATTATTTTACAAAGACCTTACAATGCAAAACATTGCTGTTTTCAAACAAGACCAGCCACAATTCTTTATATCATATCGATGCTAATGTACCACCGGGACAATGAAGAATGGCCTTCAATATATATATAAAATGTGTCTAAAGGCAAAACTGTGCTGAAATAACCACCCCGGAACAATAAAGTGTATAAATAATCCCCAGTATGTCAGTAAAGTCTATTCTGTACGTACGTACAACATACAGTTACAGGGAAGGTAATCTTATATTCTCAGTGGTGGTCCTGCATCATACATGATCATTTTCTCAGGATGTGCATCATTAAGATTCATAACATTCATACCAGAATTCTGCCATCACTTGTCACATGTCAATCATCACTGCTTTTACATGATTATCATGATATGTGAAGAGGATACTGTATGATGTGCAGTGGTTGACTGATCATTTTCTATGTAAAAGAAATGAAATTCCAACCATTGAATTCTTCTATAAACTTTAAAACATTCCTGTTACTAGACCATTCATTTTACCAAAACTCTTTGCATATCATTATATGTAGATTTAGGGTATTTTATGCCTGCTATTTACCTGTAAAAGCCTCCTTTTCATAGTCATCCACAGGCCGGTGATTGCTGCTGTGTGGCATCATCTTGGTGATATCTACAACTAGTGTCAGTCGAATATCTCAACAGCTATTCAATTGAATAGGGGGATATTGTTCGGGTTATCGAACGCCGAATTCGAACACCATTAAAGTCAATAGGGGGAAAATTCGGGTTATTTTTTGGGACTGTGTAGAACTGCAAGAGCAATCGGAGGAGCAGAGCTGACAGCTCCACTTCCCTGATTGCTCTTGCAGCCCTAGCGAAACTTTAGTATGTGTTCTTGGATAGAGATTCTCTATCCAAGAACACAAGAGTCCCACAAGATCCCCGGGCACTGGAGGCTATATGGGGACAAGTCTCCCCATTCATTCACCTCTAGTGCTCTGTGATTGGCTGGGGAAAGGAAAATCATGATGACGCTTGAGCTGTCATCAGGGTTTACCTTTCCTCAACCAATCACAGAGCACTAGAAGTGATGAATGGGGAGACTTGTCCTCATTTATCCTCTATTGCCTAGGGATCCCATACTGACAGGAGGATTTCCACAGCTGCACATCATCAATCTATCATTGTGGGATAGCCTAAATAAATAAAAAAACAAAAGTTAGTTACTAAAATCACACACATTCAATAAATTACTTTAACAATAAAGCCTCTTTTTAAAGACCTTTTTTACACATGAATTTGCAAAGTCAAATCCCGTGTTTTTTGGGTCAGATCTGTCCGAATTCGAACAGCCATATTCGGGTCGAATATAAGGACAACCTGAATTTGAACACAAACCCTATCTACAACCCCAGGAAACTCACAGCTGTCACTCTTCTTCAAGCAAGCAAAAAAGCAGGCTATTACTGGTGGTGGGTGAGAGGGGACAAAGGCAGGCGCTGGTTACAAGACAGCAGAACCCCTGATCCCTGACAACATTCATAATTTGAGCCAAACAGTGCCTTTATCACTACCAATAGGAAATGGATTTAGAATTCTCCTGAATTACAATGTAAATGATTTACAAACTTTGCTACATTTATCACAAATAGAAATGCTTTTGTAAAGTATTGCCCTTGAAATGTCAATGACTCTCGGGGGTGCAAGTTGAGCCTGCCGTATGCTTACGTGTCTGACACCTACATTTTTTATTGTTATTGGATGTTATTATTCATTAAAACAATTTCAGCTTCCAATTATACTAAATAAAATTCTGCTGGAACAATAGGTGATTTATTAAATTTTTGCAAACCTTCAAGGACAAAAACTAATATAATATTTGGTAAACTTCTTTTTACTGCCGTTTAGGAATCAGAGTTGTATGAAGAAGGATATTGTAAAATATGTTTGGAATAAAAATGAATGTCATTCACTTGACCAATGCCACCCATGTTCTTGGTTTCATTTGCTCCACCAGTAACTTATTCGGTTTCACTACAAGACATCACTTTCCAAAAAACAGCCTAGAAATGAACGAATGGCTGCTACTTACTTTCCTTTTCATGCTTGTGGTGCCACTCCTAGTTGCATAATAAACTGCTGCTTTGCGCTCAAGAGGAGCAAAACCACAGCAAGGGTAAATGTGGATGTATGTGCTTGCCATTTGGTTGCAGCTGCTGTGCATTTCTTGCTCCATAAGAGGTAAAGCAATCGTGTCCAAAAGCAAATTGCCCCTTTCTGGAACTGCATTGCAATCCACCACAACCATGTGCAAATTTGCACAAAATGGTTCCCAACTACTCCCATTCACTTATTTTGTGTAGCTTTGTGTATATGATGCGAAACATTCAAGCACAATAAATAAATGACAGATGTCATTGGTACATAATAGGCTGAATGTATTTGATATAATAAATAAATAGATCTGTATGTAAAAGACAGGTGAAGTGTTTAATAACAAATAAAACAACCCCCTATTACAAAGTATCTCCCAGATAGGGTGTAGTCTGTTTCAAAAAAATGGATGGAATGGAATCAAGCAGATTTGTAGCTACAGGCTAATAAAATGTTATAGAAGCTTAAATGGTATATATATCCAGAAAATAACGCTATGTGTCACAAGCTAGCTTGTCTTGCCTTCTTAAAATGTCTGCACTCCAATACAATGGTGCGTCATTATATCACACTATAGTAGCACAACACCCAACTGTGAAATTGGTTCTCAGCAAAGAATTTCAAAAAAAGAATTGCTTGTGAGATTTATATACAGTGCAACTCATTTCTAAAAATACTTGCTAACATCTGGCACTGCCAATTGATGCCTACCCAGTGGCACTTTTCTTATATTATTTATATTATTTTCTTAATTATACCTGAGCTAAAATAAAACTAAACATCTTTCTTTCTCTTTTTCTCTCTCTCTCTTCCTTCCTTCCTCCCCTCCAATCTAAAGTAAACTTTTTATCTCTAAATTATCTCTGCTATTTCCTTCCTCTTTTTCTCCCTCCCTTCTTCTTTCCTCTCTTTTTTTCTTACTACTTTCTTTCTTTGTTCCGCCTTACCTTTCTCAATTTGTTTCTTCCTTTTTTTCTTTCTTCCTTGTTCCCTCCCTATCTTCCTTTGTCCTCTCTTTCCGTTCAATCTAAATTTTTATTTATCTTTCTTTGCTCCCCTTTCTCTACCTTTTAAATTGAGCTTTCCTCTTTTTTCTTTTTTTCTTCCATTCTCACTTTATTATTATTAATAATATTACACAGTATTTATGGAGCACCAATATATTACGCAGCGCTTTACAAAGTCCATAGTCGTGTCACTAGCTGTCTCTCAATGAGCTCACAATTTAATGTCCTACCATGGGGGAAGCAAATTACCCTCTCTCTTCTTTCTTTCTTTCTTTCTTTCTTTCTTTCTTTCTTTCTTTCTTTCTTTCTTTCTTTCTTTCTTTCTTTCTTTTTTTTCCACACTGTGTTCCTTCTTTTATTCTTCTTTGTTCTCTCTTCTTTTGTCCATTCCTTCTTTCCAATCTAAAGCTGATTTGCCTCCTTCTTTTCTTCCCTTTATTTCTCTTCTTTGGCGTCCTTGCTTTTACCTTCCCTTTTTTTAATATTTCTACCTCCTTTTCTTCCTTCATCCTTACATCCTTTCCTTCTCATTCCTTGCTTCATTTACAGTTCCTTTTATCTCTTCTAGCAATGAAATCAGACCTGATCCATAAAAAAGAACAAAAAATAGAAACGTTTTTCTTTGAATACACTTTATTCTTCCTGAATTCTCTTGTCCTTCTATTCCATTTCTCATGCCTTCCGAAATGTTCTCACAATCCCATTTAATGATGTTACATTACATCTTCTGTTGTCATTTGTAGATGTGGGTAAGATGTGGATGTAACACCTTCACTTTTCAATCTGCATCATGTGAAGCCCAGAGATTCTCTTAGGAAAAAGGTGAAATTTAATTGCTGTTCCTTGCAATACACAAATGTTAATTCTGTCACGGCGATTGTGTGAGGTTTATTCTAATTGGATGAAACAATATACTAAAAATAAAAAATGTGACTAACAAAAGGAGAACTTTTCTCCTTGGATCATACAGGACATGAAATAATAGAATTTTTGTTCCAACTTTTCATATAAGGAGTAGACAGATCCCGCCTTGTCTGTGGCAGTGTTATAAAAAGGATTAGATGATTTTTTTTTTGCTTTTATTAAAACTGTTGCAGAACAAAACAAGCACAAACCGATGGTAGATAACCAAAGCCTTCTCATAAACATGTCACCATTTTTCATTCAAACTATTACATTTCCATTGCATACTTTATTTCAGATGTAGTGATGTCATCACCAGATCTTTGTTATTCTCTTTGAAATGGAGGTGAATCATTTCTCATGGGAGAAGCTAGGAAAATTCTGTATACAGGATGCTGAAAATATCACAGCACCCTCTTAATACCCCTTAGCCCTAATGCAAGGATTTGGTTCGAAAAGTTGCCAAATATGCTTTGATAAGTGGATTTCAATCTGGAGGAGTTGGAGTTCTAAACTTGCACGCGGACCACCCTAACACCTACATGTAATGCTGAAACTCTATGATCAAAGAAATGAAATTCCATTAAATGAAAGTGGTGGTCCTTGATTCAACACAACTTTATCCAGGAGGGGTTTAATGCCCCCCAATGATAGCATAGAATTATTCTTTTACACACAGTAAAGTGGACCTGTCCCTGGGAGAATATGGAAGCTGCCATTGCCATTGAACTCTTGAAAAGAATACTCATTGCCTGCATGTTAATCTGACCTTTTGGGTTCACACTTTTCAGTCACAACAAACATCAAACAATAAAATGGACCCCGCATATGGTACCACATGCCATATAAATACAACATAGAAATATTCAGATTACGGGACCAGATTATGAGTACACAATCATTAAAAAACATAATCTTCTTTTTTTTATACACATAATACAATGAAAATATAAAATAAACATGCTGATAACTCTGTTACAATTAGCCGAAAACCCGAGCTACATACCCCTTCAGGGTCAGTCATTCAGAATGATCAGAACACCAATCAGCTGTATATTTAGGAACCAGGTCAGCCATGGCAGCTTCCATAATCTCTCAGTGACAGGTCCACTTTAACATGTGTCTCTTTGATAGGTCCACTTTAATACAGAATAAAAACATTCTTTCAGGAACTCTTATCTGCATTACCTATTTCATATCTCAACACTCTTTTTGTGTTTTCAGAGAGTGATTATTGTAGCAAGGTCGTATTCTAAGTGTTCTTATATATAGATAGTAGATGGAACCTGCGATTGTGAGAACACATTGAATAGAAGAAAAAGCATCTTTCATCAAGAAAATATGTAAAAACTGCCACAATGTACCACACAATTCCAGCAGGTGAAGGAGGGACAAACAAACAAACATGTTCTCTAAAGTGCAATACATTTCTACTTTAAAAAAAAAAAACTTTGATGTTGAGTGAAAGTTTACAAATTCCCTACAGAAAATGATACGAAGGTTGAAGCTGGGTAGCAAACGGGTTATTCCCCTAATACACAGGGAGGATTAAAGTATATGGGCAAAACTCTTTATTGGGGAGATTACATCCTCAACCAAATTTTTACTTGGGCAGCATGGTGGCTCAGGGGTTAGCACTCTGCCCTTTGCAGCGCTAGGTCCTAGGTTCGAATCCCAGCCAGGACTCTATCTGCATAGAGTTTGCAGGTTCTCCCTGTGTCTGCGTGGGTTTCCTCTGGGTACTCCAGTTTCCTCCCACATCACAAAAAACATGCAGTTAGGTTGATTGGCTTCCCCTAAAATTGACCTTAGACCACATTAATGACGTATGACTATAGTAGGCACATTAGATTGTGAGCTCCTTTGAGGGACAGTTAGTTAGTGACATGACTATGGACTTTGTACAGCGCTGCGTAATATGATGGTGCTATATAAATACTGTGTAATAATAATAATACTTCTATCCCCATCTCCGGTGGGAGATTTCACACTTTATCTGTTTTGCTAATGAGAGCAAGAGTTAAGGAAATGAGATATGAACTGAAAGTCCCAGAAAGTTCTGCAGTTTTATAAACAAAATGTACGTGAAATGATAAGAAAGAATGAAGTAATAGAGTGAAGAAGAAAGAGAAGATTTGGTAATAAAATAAAATACAGGAAGAAAAAGAGGAAAAGGGTAGAAAAAGGAACACATAAAAAACAAAAAAAAAATAGGAAAGGAAGAACAGAAAAAGCAAGGGAATGCAAAAAGAAAAAAAATCAGAATGTCAGTGGGCTTGTCCATGTAGCGGTCAAGGAATGTAAGCTCTTACAGGGTTAAGATCGTCTCATGGAGCTGCCAAGTGCTGATCAGATCTCTCCACGGAAAATTGTTGCCAGGTTCTGGCCCTTAGACACAGGGGCAGCAATACTAATACAACTAGTAGAAATGGCCAATGAGATGCAAATAATTTAATTTTGCATGCAAATAGCAGAATGAATGAAGTGCAAGCAGGGACACCCTTGCACTGCAAGTTTTCAAGTACAGCTTTCACTCCAGCCAGGAAAATATAGTATCCAATAGCATCCCTGCATTATTCACATAATATGCTTTGTTCTGCTCTCTGTCACTGTATGAGGGTGGCTATGTTGGTGGAAGCAGGGCTTCGCTTCCTCATACCAGATTTGCCTTCATAATGGTTTCTGATGACTAGCAGTGTGGTCATTAGAAAGCAGCAGGAAAATGGAGAAATCAAAAATCTCAAGAATGAGTGAAGCAGAAGCAAGGAGATCCTTTTACTATGGTCCCGTGCTTCCTCTCCAGCAGGGAGAACAGTGAGCAGTACAGACATAACCAAATCTCACAAGTCTAGTAACCAGTAATCTTCTTTTAGTAATCTTTTTTTAACCATTACTGACTTACCATGACTTGTTCTGCTGTGTGCCTCCATGAGGGCTTTGAGAGCTACCCCAAACGCCCCCCCTCCCGGAGAGGGGTTCTGATGACTAATGAGGTGATAAATAAAACAGAGAAAGTCCAGGTCAACAGAATGAACGAAGCAGAAACTTGGAGATTTTGCATAGCAGGTCCTCTGGTACAGCTGGTACAGCTTTCTCTCTGGCAAGGATAATGTTGAGTAGTACGGAAGAGACATAACTGAATCTAACTCCTTGGGTCTAACTTAATAAAGCTCTCCAAGGCTGAAGAGGATACACTTTCATCAGTGAATCTGGGTGATCCAGCAAACCTGGAAAGGATTTCTTCAAAGTCATTTGCTATTTTCTAGCAAAAATGTTGAATCCTGGAATATATCCATTCCAGGTTTGCTGGATCACCCAGCTTCACTGATGAAAGTGTATCCTCCCCAGCCTTGGAGAGCTCTAATAAATCAGTGCTCCCTGCATATCTTCTATAAAGGTTGGAACTTGATTGGTGACACTGCAACCTTAGCAGAAGGAAATTTCACAGCACATGATTCAGGGCACCGACTTACCCACGTGATGAATTTATTTCCATTGGACTGCATATCAAGTGGTTGATTTTACTTTAGCAGAGTTGCAAAGTTTTCTGAAAAGCCCACTAACCAAAATGTTTCTTTTACATCCACTATGCCGGGCTTCAGAATTTCTGCGGTGGGAAAGAGGAACACATTATAGCACAATATAGGCTAGGGAAACCCCTGCTATGCCTTCATTACCCGCTTTTTTTGCCAATGCTTTTACTTTGTATCAGCTTCTCAAAATGAAAAGTGAAGTGAAATTCTTTTGAATTTAGGTAAATACATTTTATAGAAGTGTATAATTCTTCTATAATTCTGAAAAACAGGCTTTTTTCCAAAAGAGGAAATTTACCCTGCAAATGAGAATCAGTAGGAAGTTATTTGCATTAATATTATCTTTCATTTCTAAAGTGCCAACATATTGAGTAGAGCTGTACATCATGCAGAGCGATACAATAAAGCCATAATATTGGTGTTCCCCACATAATTAGTACCGATGGCTCTAATGTAATGATATAATTCAAAAAAATCTCCCCAGACATGCTTTACCCGGAGGCATCCACAAAACAAGACTTTGAACCGGAGTCAAAAGCAAAAGAGTGTTCATTAAATGCGGTCCTTTTCTGGTTGTCAGTTTCTCGCTGTTTCCTGGCACCGTCATCAGGAATATTGGCACCAACAATTAATCATCATCATGGTTTGAGCTTAGTAAACGCATGAGTTTACCAGAGGCGGCCGAGCAGTTCGGTTGGCAGGATCATGAAAATCATGCAGGAATTAGGCTCATTTATTTCACATATTTTGATGCGGATTATTGGTGGGGACAGAGAATAAGAATGTCTTTTTTGTCTTCTGAAGTTAAATTAGATCAAAACCCAACTTCTAAAATCTCGAATCAACTTTAATGGGATTCCAAAAGTCATTTCAATTATTTTAAATCTGAAGACTATTAAAATAAATACCCGGTGATCCTGACATGCTGGTCCCTGTTGGGGTATTAAAGCCCCATACAGGCGTCCAATGGACATCAGATGACACATATTGCTGTTCAGTTCTTTGGAGAGGGGGCCGGATGAGCTAGAGCCACTGTGCACCCTTCCATAGGAATGCATAGCACTTGTTCCACCACAGCGACAACCACTGTACAAATGATTTTTGAGATGAGCACAACCTTTCATCCCAGACGTCAATTACCTGACATGTGTATGTGGCTAGATTGTTATGGCTTGACAACTGCCTACCGATTGTATCGTCACATGTGATCCTGATGGAGACTACTAGTAGCTGTTCCAATATACATTGCCCAGACAGGGGTCAAAGTTGTAAAAATAAAGATGGCAGCCCAGGGCAATGATGTGCAGGCGATGCTAAAGCAAATGTGTGGTTGGAGGAGATCGAATGTACTGATGGTGAACCAGTTAGCCAATTGCTTGCATTACATTGGGGGCAAGTGTAAAATATACGATTCTCTTTTTGCCCTTATCCTTTCCTGGACATGATGTGATGTGGCAGAACAGCCACTGGTGATTTGGTGGGATGTAATCCTTTTAAAACTACTCCGGGAACCTTATGAAGATCAAGGCCGGACGTGCACCATGGGCTCACACTTTTTTTTGTAACACGGTAGAACTTTGCCCTCCTGTTAAAAAAATATTTGCTGCAGCAGTAAATTATAAGTAAGTAGAATAAGTAAGTCTGTACTCACAGTTTTCTCCTAATGCTAAAAAATTCTCACAAATACCTGTTGATCCCACTAATAAAGTCCACTTAATGCAGCTTTTTATAATAGGGTGGCAACAACGCTGCACTGCTCCTGAATTCAAAGCAGAGTTGCTAGTCTCATGCACAGTTGGAGATGCATGAGATGCAGAGGGTGTGGTTATCAATATGATCAATTCTGATTCACACATCTGTAACTTGTCAATAGGCACATGGCCACACCTAGTCCTGCCCATTGTTTTCTGGATTGACAGCAATGACCCCTCCCACTGTGATTTGCAGTGTCTGCGGGGGAGTGTTTGAGGCAGAAATGAATGAGGATTTGGCTCTGCCAGGGAATAAAGGAGAGATACTAATTTCAGGTTTTTGCTCTTGCAATACTGTAACTTTAAAAGCCGTTTTTACAGCTGAATGTAGATGTGCCATCCACATTTAACACCTGTCACACTAACAAGATGCCAGTGAAGGTGCCAACTGAATACTGCCCTCTAACTCCGAATCGACTAATCGACATATATTTTCTACTGCTTTTTAACTTACTTCTACTTGCTCTTTTTGTTTATCATACGCCAGGCTGGAGTTGCCCACATTGGTTAAAAGTTTATATTATAAGTTTATATTAAAGACAAATACAATTTTATATTAAACAATCTTTTTATAGTTTGTAATTCTTGTTTTTTTTTATCGTGCTTTTCCTTTTTTTAGCGATCTATGATGTAATCCGGACTCCTTAATAATTGTACTCAGCTGAGCAGGGAGACAACCTTGGGGAATAACACAGTCATAGACAGCTCTGGGCTTTTTTTAGCAATAAGACTCGGAGAGGTTAGGGGTAAGAAAACGAACCAATTATATCTGAAAGTCACTCAAGAGGAGACCCTGAAGCAACAAGAAGAATCACTCAGATCATAACTAATATGCCCATAATCAAAAGTATTTAAAATGATTATTATCAACATGTTTTCAGGAAGTTTTTCTTATTATACATTTTTTTTCAAGAAATGTTTTAGGAGAATGTAAAAAAAGGGGATCCTTCTAAAAGAACTCCTTATTAGCCATGGACACGTGGTACCTGAACTTTTATTTGTTCATTTGTTAAAAGAAAATGTAATTATTCTTAATTATTGCTAATTAAAAAAAATATATTTTTCCTACAGCAAATTATTTAATGTTACAGTTGTAAGCTGTATAATATATACCAGTGGTGGCCAACCTTTTTGGACCACTAAAAGCACATGTGCGGGGAGCCGTGTGTCACTCAAAGAGGAAGAAGCTTCTCCCATAGTGACATCATGATGCCATAACCT
The DNA here is from genome assembly GCF_032062135.1 of Pyxicephalus adspersus. NCBI lineage: Eukaryota > Metazoa > Chordata > Amphibia > Anura > Pyxicephalidae > Pyxicephalus > Pyxicephalus adspersus. The sequence goes on from NC_092868.1 coordinate 48,803,958, forward strand.
GGGCACCGGCCAAAGCCACAGTCCCCCATATGGATACAACCCGCCCACTCTCCCATCGCAGGCTTGGGCAGGTTGTGTCTCAGGAGTGGGCGTGTCCATACGGGCGACTGCGGCTTTAGCCGGTGCGCCCCCAGCGGGGGGCTGTGGACCACCAAAATTTTCTTGTGGACCACTGTTTGGCGACTGCTGATATATACAGTAGTATCTGTTCTCCATCTATATTAAAAGAGCAGCAGACTGATGGGGTAATCTCTCTCTACTACTAGCATGCTTCTTGTCAGGATATTTGTATGCAACAGAGCCTCATTGGTTTCCTGCCCTTCCCTTTCCTACTGTCTGCTGTATAGGGACTACAAGCTAACAGAAGTCATTCAACTGTGCATTAAAAATAAATTCAACGATTGATTTACCTCTCTGCATTAATTTGTGTCATTTCTACCTGAAGGTCAACTTAAATGTACAATATTAATAATTAATTGAGATTTCATTCATGACACACATTTTCCAATATGAAAGCTCTGCATACATAATAGCCTGTGTCTAATGGGCAAAACATGTCATGATGAATGAATGATCATTGATCTGAACATTTCTAATTATGTTTGGGTGGAAAACCTAAACAAAATTTAGACCTTGTATTTGGACCCAACTAGTAAAAGATCAATTTACTCAAATTGGATTGGATTTCTGTATATTGTGGATGATTTCTGATTTCTTTAATAGGGAGAGAGTGAGATGTGTCTATCCTCTGAAGCATTCGGCTGTGTTTCTTTTTTGTTATTCCGTTATACAGATCTATTCACATTGCACACTATGCCCCTGATTCATCAAGCAAAATCGGATTATCGGTCGCGCATTCGTATTAGCGATCCGGAATCGCGCGCGATCGCGCTATTCAACAACCGGAAAAGCTCGCGCACGGAGCCGCGCTTATCCGACAGCTTTTTACTGGCGCTATATGTCAAAAAGTAAAGGACGCCTGACCATCACATCTGCCTATTTGGCCAAAAGCATGTAGACGTCAATTTAAAATACTGAATTAAATTTTTCCAGGTAGGGGTACTGTTAATGATAAGGAGTTCAAAAATCTTTTCAAAAATTATGTGTTTGCCTTTTGAGAAGAATTTTTGTGTCTGAGCATGACTGTTTCTCCATGTACAAAGCTGGCTCCATAAAGACGTGTGATAAGCTTGGTGTAAAGGAACTTAAGTGGTCTACACAAAAAGAACTGACTTTACCCTATTGTGTACCAATTGTGGGCCAAGTGTTCTTATCCACTTCACACAGGTTCTTTGGGCCAAATGGACCACAGAAACACTCCAATAACTTGTGGAAAGCATTCCTTTAAGGGTAAAGACTGCTATAACCATGTGTAGGCTTAGCATTTAGCTTTAGGTCTGTGCCAAAATCCACCCAAACATTGGTCTGAAACAATTGAAGCCAAACATGGCCGTTTGGCAATCGGATTTGACATTGAGTATCATGTATAGTGCCCAGAGCCATATGTAGTACTTGTCAGGAATTGTATAGCTCAGCAAATTTGGTCGGTGGACTTGGACAGCATTATATTCCACCAACCAGATAGCTGAGCCTATTGTTAAGTATAGTTGATCAAATTTGCGTCTGTCAATGACTTCAACGAGGTTAAAATTCGGCTACAATTTAACCCCTAAGTTGGGATTAACTTAGACAAACTGTCCAAGACAAATTTACCCTAATTTGACCAACACTACCTTTGTAGATAGTTGGACTATATTTTTATAGCCATGGTATTGGAATGGGATGTCCAACTAACTCTTACGGTTGTGGTGCACGGGTGTCTAGAAACTATCAGTGTAGCGTATGTGTAAATCAACCAACAGAACAGATAAAACTCAGCCTGGAAGTAGTCACTTTCACTTTGACTGCAAGAAAACAAACAACATAATGAAAAGAAAATATATATATAAACACTATACTTTCCTCGTAAAAACAGATCTGCAGAACTTCAACATAAACTAAGAAATGAGAATTTCCTCTTTGTAAACACTGAAGCCCAAATCAACTGCTTTGCAATGTGCTCATCACCATATAAATCCTACAATGTAACGCACACTCCTCTGTATAGGTCTTGATAGAGACTCTGTGAAATACAAAGTTTTAAGCCGGGGGACAGTTTTTTTTTTAGAAATTTTGACTTAGTTTACATTGAGGCATAGCACAGTGGTTAACAGCTGGTCTTAAAATATGATAATGAGGTCTTAGTTTTGCACCATTGGCCTAAACCTAATTATAACATCTGTTACAATCTTGAGATTCTGCACTGTAGTCAAATGCGTGTAACATTTGCATTTAATTGCATCATCAGACGTGCTTAATAATGAGTAATGGGGCTCTTCAGGGACACGCCTCGGACTAAATCACAACCCATGAATGAACTATACAGGAAAGCATAGACAGCTGGCAAAAATGGAGTACAATTAAACACAGAAGTAGCTCGATAATAGAGAGATAAACAAATGTAAACTTATTGGAAAGATGAGTGGAGGGGTTTGCTCCCTGGAGCATTGCAAAAAGAGATGCTCAGTTTACTGTAGTGAGATCAGTGATAGATTAGAACTGATTGATTTGTCTGACTTATTGTATAATCACTGATCTAGACACAGGATTATGTATAGTAACATGTGTCATGGCAATGTGGTTATCAATGTAGATTTACAGCAATTTAATCTTGAGATCTATTACAATGAGAGCTCTATATGCTTTGGACTTTTATGCTGCTTTCATGTTAAGCAGAGTTCTTCCGATAGATACAAATCTTTTTTATATCTGGAGGAAAAAACTGCCAGTGAAGCAACAAATGCAATAAAATGTCATATATGTGTACAATTGGAGCACATGTACCTCTAAATATAAAATTAATCTTTAAATATCTTCAGATATGCAAAACAATTCCCAGTATATATGTCATCTGATACACGTACATCATTAAACACAGCTCAGTCCTCAGCATTCATGTCACCAGTGGGACCCGTACTCCATTACACATCAATGGAGTTGTCTACTCGCAATATCAATGCCACAACAAGAATCTCTACATTTTTACACACAGTAACACCTCCCGTAATAATGTCCTTACTAAGATCTGTACTTCATTACACATAGCTCACTCCTCAGTATTCATGTCACCACTAAGATTTGACTTCCATTACCCGAATTTCTAGGTCTCCAGCATTCATGTCCCTAGTGAGATCACAACCCAATACCCATGTCCATATTGAAATCCGTACTCCTTTACACACAGCTCACAACCCATTATCCATGTCCATATTGAAATCCGTACTCCTTTACACACAGTTCACGACCCAGAATCTAAGGTACTATTGGGCTCTGAGGTTAGTGCTCTGGTCTTTGCAGCGCTGGGTCCTTTATTCGAATTTTAGCCAGGATACTATCTGCGTAAAGTTTGAAGGTTCTCCCGTGTTTGTGTGAGTTTCCTCCAGGTTCTCCAGTTTCCTCCCACAACATGCAGTTAGGTTTTTTGGATTCCTTACAAAATTGACCTTAGACTGTATTAAAGACATATGACTGAGGTACGGACATATAAATACTGTATATTAATAATCTATTCTCCAATATTACAGCTCACTCACCAATATTCATATCACTATTGAGATCTGTACTCCATTACACAAAGTTCACTCTCCAGTATCCATGTCTCCAATGAGATCTGTACCCCATTACATTAAGCTTACTCATAAGTACCGAATCTGAACACACCTGGTTCTCCCCCCAGTTATCTTTTGGCACTATTGTGGCTTGGTTTCTCCCAGTGTTTGTCCTCCATGTTACATACTATGCTAACATTTCCTTGTAGACCTTCCACTTCATTTGTGGCTAGCTTAGAAGTATCAATCTGCCTATTACAAACTTTATTTTGGCCTTCACAATGGAAAGTAGGTAAGTAAATAACCACTGGACAGAAACTTCGGTAGCATCCCATCCACAGATGCTTATAGAAAATGAATAGGTTTGATGGGTGGCAGACAGTTGACTACTGCCTACCAACTGCCTATGAATATAACTCAAGTGCCCATTCTTTTTGTGGGGTGGATGGCAAACTAGGAACCTGCACCTGCAGACTGTGGAATTTATGCCAAGGGTATGTTGACATAGCTGCACCTCACTGACTGCAAAACCTTGCTAAGGAATGTTGGCGTAGCCTGATTTCATGTTTTTAGACCTCCATACAATTGTCAAATATCATTGGGTCACTGGAAAGAGATTTTCATAGCAGCTGAGTTCATACATAAAATCAACTTTTCTAAAATTTTGTTCACAAAACCTTCTAACGTCCTTCCAAACTTAGTAGACTAATGCTCATAGTTTAAAAGTTGGAGGTACAATTTTTGCTGTTTTGTTGCCTTTATAAGGGTGAGTGTGCACAGGCTTTTAAGTTATGTTTGCTGTGCATTCACATTGACCTGTATGGAAAATTAAAAGCAAAACTTAGACTAAGATCAAAAGCACATTAGCCCTTTATTTCTTAACTTAAACCTCAATCATAGAAAGATGTTCTAATCTGAGTCTGGGTGGCCTTTGTGTTACAACTGCAATTAGAAGGAAACATTTTTTTACAAATAAATAAGCTCACCCCTTTCCAGAGTAGAAACTGTGCTTCATACAGCTGACCTAACCAGCCAATTAATTAACTATCTGAGAAGGTAATAGGATGCGGATTTTAACTATAGGATGTCTGTCCGAATTTAAAGCAGGTACCTACCTATTCTTATCCCCCTAAGCCGACAAAAGTCTATGTATTTCTTTACTGTTTTAGGGGAATGTTCAGTCTTTATTCTAGATGCTCATTAAGTTCATCAGCTCAATGTTTTTAAACCCCAGATATATATATAAAATTTAAAAAGCCTGCTTCCTGCTTAAAACCCATATCTGGTTATACCAATCAATCAGGAAGCCCCCTTATACCACCAACCATTAATTAGGGGATAGACTGCATCCAGGAGAACATTCTGTATTGATAAAGTGGTGAGGGAACCTTAATTTGTATTCAACTTAGTCTACAACTCTGGTATAACACTACTACACCTAGTTGAACTTCGTCAAATGGGACCACATTCATCCACTGCCAATTGCTCCAAGATATTTCTTTTTTGTAGTCATGCTAACCCATGTGAATTATATATACAGTATCTTTCACATAATATTTTTGAATGTTGAGTGTTTTATTGGTAGTTTAAAGGGATCCACCACTGGTAGACTTTGCAGTAGGTAGTCGATTGACCAGTGAATAGCAAAGGTATAGTAATGTACAGTTAGATCCTACAGTTAGTATCATCCCTCTTGTTCCAGTTTGAAAATTTGATCCTAATTATTTTTGTTTAATCTTGTTCTGCATCTTCCTTCTTTACTCACCCAATGCATTTGAGGCAAGACCCAAAATGGGCAATAAATGTAATGGGCATCATTTTGTTCCATTTTTTTAAAGTTTACTGTTATTGAACTGTTGTTGTTTATTATTATTGTTTAGCCAACTTTAGCTACTCATGCTGCCGTGTATTGTTGGTGCCAATCACAGGTAACGTAATCAAATGTAATGTCAATCCAACCAATAAAATCAAATATAAGCTGTAGTCATCAATAATTTAAACCTTTCCTAAAAATAATATCTGATATTCCCACTATGAAGGTTTTTTTGAGGTACTTTTTGTTACAGGGTGACAACACTTTAAGGAAAACTACAAGTGAGTTGAACCATCATTACATGACAATTTCCACTGTCATCACTATCAGTAAGTGCACCCTGAAAGACGCCATGCCACGCCAGGAACAGGCTGCGAGGAGATTGTCTTAGCAAGGGTTCCCTAAGACCTAAAAGTAATTTCAAGGTTTCCCCTATGTAAGGAGGAAGGCTTGCTTTGGATTGGCTATAAGGTAAACACTGGGATAATAACTCAAATTATGCAAATAATGACTCTTTATACTGTAATTAAAATAGTCAGAATATTCATAAACATTTGGCATGCTATTGTTCAGTAATGCAAGCAATAAAATGTGTGTCTATTGTGTGTTCATAGATCTAGTTCATACTTTTCCTCACTATGACTGTGTCCCTCTACTATTCAGAAATTTCCTTTCAAGGAATGATCTCACATTCATAAGATACAATAATAATTTGAAATATTTGTTTGCTGCACTTAGCTCCCCTTTGAATCCTGACAAATTCTTGGTGTAGCATGAAATCAGAGGGGCTGACCTTGGGTACCTGATGTGTTTTTATTTCTGCACAATAGTCTGTCCTAATAAATAAAATCTCTGCTTTTACAGATCGGTGATTCAATGGATTCCTGCTGACTGAATATTGCGGCTCCCAACCGGCCCTCCAGCAGTACCTGGATTGTGATTCCTATCAGACCTATGCAGGCTTCCTCCCACACTTCAAAAATATACTTGTCGGTTAATCGGCTTTCACCTAAACTGGTCCTGGTGCCTGTGTATGACTGTGGCTGGATTACCTTAAAATCCCTTTATTTACTGACAAATCTAATATGTATTCTAGCTAATTAGATTCAGACTGTGCCTTAGGGCAAGGTCATGCTAAAAACTTTTCGCACCATGCCTGACAACTAAAATGAAAGTATAGCACCGTATATATTCAATTCATCAATAATTTTCACTAGTAAGCAAAAGTGGTTTTCTGATATATTTCTAAACCGTTTAATATGGAATGCATATGAATGTTTAAGATGAAAGGATGGACATATAATCCCTCTCCTATCAGAGATAGGGACATCCTATTTTAACCATTCTCAATCTATTTAGCATAGATGAACTCTTAAAATTACTTTTGGGTCTTAAGGAACACTAACAAAAAAAACAATATCCGCCGATTGCAGTACATCGGTGTGGTGATAAGCAGAAGAAATGCCATATACTTCTAGCCAGTGGAAAAAATGTCACCTTTACAGAAAGCTCAAAAGACAATAAAGATAATTGGTATCAGTAGTAACTGACCTAAGAGACACAAATTGCTCATTGTTCATGGGACCCCTGTCAACTGCTTGAAGAAGCCTAGGGTTCCACAGAACACTGGTTGAGTAACATCATCTTAATTAACTTGTTATACATAGTTCCACCAACATGCTGATAGTACTAGACCATGCTATATGTATCAAAAGCCAATGGAAAGCTTGTTATTAGCCCATAAACCCATTGGCACCGTTCAAACTTTGCAATCAGAATGGCAAAGCGCAGATTAAGGAATTGGCTTTTGTAAATAAACTAATGTGATAATTACACAAAATACATAGTAATGTGGTTTTATGAACTTTTACTTTTCTAAATGGAAATTTATTGATGCCTGGATATGAATAAAGCTGGGGTATGCCCTAATTTAGTACAGCAGTGTGCTAGAGAAAATGTGCTTAGTGTTGTACATGTTAATGGAAAGATAACATAAACAAATCATGTGACTGGCCATTTTTGGCACAAGAACACAGGGCCAGGATAGTTATCCTTTAGAAGCCATTTAAGTCACCCACCTATTCTAAACCACCAGGATAACCATTCATACCCTAACCCTAAAAACCCTATATTGGGTCCATTTGTGTTTTGGATTTACCAGCACATGCTCAATTCCACCATCCATCGTGACATCCCTTCGAGCCATGGGCTTTTCCCCATTGAAGCCTACATTGTCATACTTATGTTTCTGAAGCTATAATGAAGTTTCACATGAATATACTGTAAAAAATATATATACTTGTGCCAAAATATCCGAAGGTGAGAAAGTAAGGGAAGGTGAAAGCTCTTGACGTAGCTCATCGCTAGTTGGGATGAGTTGAGTAAGAAAATAACTAATTTGTGGATCATTGGTGATATCTGTGGCTCTGCTTGATCAGTATACCTCTGTGTAACTTGTCAATACAATAAAACAAATTAAAATCCAATAGGATACTAAATTGGGGCATTTAAAAGCTAACCATATCTCTAAATTGTGGGGAGACAAATGTAGTCACTCATTATTAAATCTGCCATGTATGTAGGTATTGTTTTCATTGTCCCTTCCTATAACAGAAGTTTAGCGATAGACAAAGAGATCTGTCAGATACAGAACTACAAAAAAACAACATCAATTTTTTCTTTATCGCTTTAAAAAGCACTGCCGTCTATGAGCAGGTCCAATGCAATATTACTCCTAGTAAATTTATTGTGTTCATTCCCATCTGCCTAGCAGATCAAAATGATGGAGTGTGTTTATTCTGTTGCCTTATTACCAATATTGCCTAGAGTTCACCTTATATGACTGAGGCTATTGAATGCAGTATTACATTTTCTCTAATATTATGTGTGATGGATACGGCACAGCTTACCTTTTTGGAAAGTAAGGCATTCTGAGTTGATGAGCTTTTTCCGAAGTTGTATTGGACAGGGTGGTCTTTTGTCTATGATTTAGAGTACTGATGGCCAACTTTTGCCCCAAGGACCACTTGCAGTTATTTGGTACCCATTGTTAGACTCATGGACTCCAGAAGTCAGTAGTGGGTGGGAAAGAATTATGTAATTATAAACATTAATATTTCAATATGAATTTTGAACCCATGTAACAGGTCCCTAGTTTCTGCTTTTCAGTCCCCAGTGTTTTTTGCTATTTGTTTCAGCCAAACCATAACCATGTAAGCTATTTCCCGGACATGACTAAACCAAAACTGACTTGCAGAGGAGGAGCAGTAGCCACATACTGGGCCATACTTTTAGGGCCCATTAACATCTACAGTACATAAGGTTAAGAAAAAGTGTGTTACTGCACTTACCGCTTTGCAGTGCCATTCATTTAAAAGCTACCACAACCCAATAGTGCAACACAACCCAAACATACCAGCGTTACAACACACCAAGCCGCATGGCAACACACAACCATGCATTTTAGTAACCAACCTTGCTGGCCAGTTGGTTTGCTGTTTTAGCTAAAAAAAACTTTAAGTGTAAACTTTAGGCCAGGTTCAGACCTGGAGCAAGATCAAGCACCTTGGTACCTTGCTAACCACTTGGCCAACCACACTACAATGCTGGTTCTTAAAGGGTCAAGTGTTTGCAGATTAGTTATCAGGCAACAGTGAGTGATTCTGAACCTATTTATGGCAATGACAATGTGTAAAGTTCAGTATCCTGTAATTCCAAGCGAAATGAAACATAACAGATCAGATAACCTCACATTGTGCATTTGAAGCTTTGAAGCTTTAGAACAGTCATGTGTCGGGAAGATCATTGCTTGAGGAAAAGTCTGCTTTAAAAAAACTTACCTTACCATACATACCTTTACAAAGCTTATGTATGCCTCTGTTCTAACACTATTATGAGTATTTAAGTATGTATATATATGCCTTGGTAACTGGCTATCCTGGAAGCATTCAAATCTCAGGGTCTGGTCACTTTTTCACCTTCTTCTGGATTAACTGTCCATATAGGTTTGTAGAATATGCAGGTTTTCTAGTCTATGTACATTTTATTTTCTCATTTTTTTCTATCGATTTAAATCAATTAGCAGATTTATTTGGTTCTAATAGAACTCAAATAAGTGTTGTATGGGCCAAATTAGCAATTAGCCCAAATGTGAACAGCAACACTAGTCAGACTCATTAAAACCAGAGAAAAAAATTGAATGCAACTGTTGCCCGCTGCAACTAGTCAAAACACTTATATTTTCCTTTTTCCCTGAAAAGAAAGACGAAACTTGATTGGTTGCTAAAGGCAGAATCTGAACTTATCAATTGGTTTTCTCCTGTTTTAATGAACCAGCCCCATAGAGAAAGACAGAGGGAATTATTTTAAACCATTGTGCTGTCCAGTCCTCTGTCTGGGGAATGTTTAATTGATCTCAGAGACTTGGCAAGTACAAGTAGGTCACTTCTAATTGAGCTATAAATGAGATGGAAAGTTTTGGAGGAAATTCTTCAAAATGAAATGTGGTCACACTGAGACTCCGAAAACCAGAATATAACTCTTCCTCGTCATTGTTCAAAAAAAAATTAAAGATTTAACAACCTCTCCGTTATTTACTTTCTGTACAAAGTGGGTTTCAAGGCAACCACTAATCACTTCCTGCTTGCAGTTTTTCATCCATGGCGGGCTCATTCATAAGACAACCATGGCGGGCCATTCTATAAGACAAAGAGAGACGTGTGTCTATGCATTGCCTTTAGCAACCAATCTGACTTATAATGCAGTTCACCTGCATAAGAAAAAAATACTCTGTGAGCATTCCCAAAGATTTACGTCTTTGAATTTATAGGACACTACCAGTATTCCTTCCGATGTATACAGGGCCATGTTTACCCAATGATCTCCCATTACTGGGAGAGCCCATGGTGCCAAGACTGAAATTGTTCTGTATGTGTCTTCATAAATTTATTTTAACTCTAACATTGAACCTCTATGCAATCCTTACAATACCTTCCATGTAACCCTTACAACATAACCCTACCACTAGCCCTCGATGCATTCCCAACACAAAATTTCTGTCTAAACCTAACTTTCCATGTAGCCCTTACACTCTGTGCAGAACTAAATAAGGGACTTTCATGTGTGTCCCTTGTTAAATCACCCAGGTTCTCCCATGATAGTCCATCTTCTCTAGTCTTGGAAAACTTAATAAATTATTTCCATTGGTTCCTAAAGAATCAGGGCTGCAGTCCAGGTGACCAAGTGGCAAGGTGCCAGCCATAGGGAGCCCCTTGGGATTGCTCAATCTCAAAGCAGTTCTGAACCTGCCCTTACACTTACCTTATACCTCTAACAATAACTGCTACAATATACCTCTCTGTAGCCCTAACACTAACATTCCCTAACATAACCCCTAGTTTGATTATATGAGATAATAGTTATGAGGTTTATGTCTGCTTTTACTCTTTGGAGGGGTAAATACAAAGTACCAAACATACTGCGGTAATAATCCTTCACTCAGCAGCTTGAAAGCTTGAAGACATTTCTTTATGTATCTTTATAACTATACCATAGAAAGCCAAGTGAATAAAAAAGGCAGAATGTATTTTCCTCCCAGGCACACATTGAATTTTCAGTGATACACTTAAATGTAAAATGTCATGGTATAAATGGAGATCATGAATGGAAACTGCAGGCTGAAAAATGGAATACAAGTCTGTAATTGCCTTTTCTTAAAGGAGATACCTTAGCATAGGACTAAGAGAAATCTGTAAGAATTCTTCACTTTTAATGATTTATTGCAGCACATATTTTGTGTTAAAGGTAAAAGGAGGAAACTTTTGGCTGAAAAAGCAACAAAGCCATGCCCATCTTTTCATTCAACCAATGCATATGATTTATTTAGAAAGATGGTGAATTTAGTTCTCTACTTGGCCTAGAATTCCTACAGCATGTTGGTTGGGTAGGGGTGCCTGTGGCACTTATAATCAAGCCTGTCCTTTACCCTATCACTCATAAAAAAGCATAAAATTGTTCCTTATAGATCTTAGTATCTCGATCTGCTCTGCACACTGCCAACACGCACTTCTTTTATTATCTGAAATCAATGCTCCATTTTGCCCTTGTAAATTGTGTTAAGGTTTATTACTAAGACATCAATTTATATTTGATAGCATCAAACAAGGGGACTATTAAAGCAAACGCTGAAGACTCAGAAAGCTATCATTTGGAGGGCCATATATATAATATACAGAATTTCCTATTAAATAGAATAATAAAAATTATACCAATGAAAAAAAAAAAAAAATAAAATTGGTATAGTGAAAGTAATTTAGTCTCACTTTTATTACCAATAACAATGGTCCAAAACAAGCAAAATGCTTTGGCTTTACATACTAAAGGGGAACTGGAGGGATCTCAAGTGATGAGCCTCGTCCCGTCCATACAGAAGTACGCGGAATGTCATTTGGACTGTTGCCAAACCTTCCCCCTAAAAGAAGCTAGCTGATCTCCTCTAGAATACTGAAATTGTCATTTCATATGTTGAATGTTTTCACCATAACTTGGAATCCATCTTCAGTCTCTTGTATGAAATCCCTAAAAGAACTGACAATCATATAAAAGCAGAACTATAGTGAAAATATCACCTTTTAGATTTGCAACACAATTATTACTTCCAGGAGCAGAATGCACATTTTGTTCAATTTCATCTCTTTGATTGTTCTCTAAGATCCTTGCAGTAAGGAGAATGTGTGGTTGGGGTCTATTTATTAAGCAGACATTCACTAAATATTCCCTGGTGGAGAATCAATTAGTGTCATTGAAACACATAGACCTGGAAGATTCTCCAACAAAGAATGTTTCAATGAATGTCAGATTCACTGCTTTATAAATAGACCCATTTGATGTGTGTTAAGAACAAGATAAGCTTCTATGTGAAGTGCAAACAGACCAGGAAGACTGCCTATGACAAACTGAATAACCGCAAGAACAAATTTTTTTTATTTATTGCCCCTTTTGAATGACATATTACCTAAGCATGCAACAGTGAACGGTTTTGTGAAATAGGAAGAATTGTGTTTTTTACACAGATAACAGTACTTATGGAAAAATACAAGTAGGTCAACAGAATGGGCAAAAAGAAGTTGGGATACAATTTTTTTATAGGTTGTGTTTATCTATCTCTCTCACCAAGTACATTCTAAGGTGGGCATAATTCTTATAGGTATCTGTACAAAAACTTCTTAGCAATACCATTGTGTGGGTCAGTCTTCCTGTGTAGAATCGGAACAAAAGGCGGGTGTTTCAACCCTAACTAGCAGGCATGTTCTAGGATGACCAGGTCACAGAGAAAAGGGACTGGAGGAGCTTAGATTATATAAAGATTGCTGAAAAAAAAACTTGCATTCATCCTGAAGTTTCATTTTTAATTTCCACTGCAATTTACCTTTAGAATCATAGACATTCCAATAAAGTTGTTTTTGTAGATCAGGAAAACAGCATGACACGAGCCAGAATCCCCGCACATATTCTGTTCTCAGATAAGAAATCCAGGCAGAGATTTTAAAGGGCGAATTAATTTTGCCATTAGCAGAATCCAATTTTGCTCCTGACATAAACACAATAGGAAGATATTAGGATGGCAATAAGCAGGATGGATATGTAAGCTGGCTTGTTAATAGGGACGAGTTAATTAAATACACAATGCGCAAATAAAAAACAACAACCCATTCCCTTCGTGCCATCGCTTTAACATGTTGCTATTCACTGTTTTTTTTGTTTTTCTTTCGTAGATTCGTATAATTTTCCATGTGATGGATTATGACAAAATAGGTTCACTGGTGTAATAAGGTGAAATCATTTGTTTTGGCAGATTGCACTCAATGTAACACTGCACTCTTCAATTAAAATAATATACCTGTCTGCTTTATGTGGACATTCCACCAAAATGGAAGGTCTGCCTAAAAAAGGAAGTGTTCTTCTCACTCCAAAGGTCAATTGCTCATTTTTTTCCATTGGATGATAAAATAGAAAAAAAAAACGTACATAACTCCTCAATAGGGTTAAGCCAGCAAAATTTTTAATTTCCATCTCACAGCAAATTGAGCCTTTCTCGCTTACAGTAAGCTACATGTAAATGAGAAGGGCCTTGTGATTCGCCACGAGGTCGTGTTCTCGCTGAACTCAGATGATCTCATCTGGAATTCACCTGCAGTCACAGTTGATTGGAGGCACTGCCGTGCCTCCAATCGGCTGTAACCGCAGGTTCCCACGCTCCCTGGGCTGTACTTATCAATAAGTACAGGCCAGGGAGTGTGGGAACCTGCACTTCAATTGAATTCACAAAATCGGTTTGCCGAAATTTCGCGGACCCATCGAAAGTTCAGGGAAATTTTCGCGAGAATGTCAGAGGCATTCTCGCTCATCCCTACTCCTCAATCCTGCTGCAGGCCATGCTTACCTCTGCTATCAAAGGCTTAAATGAATGGCCAGACCCTTGGCGTCATTCTGTATAATCCAAGGCTGACAGACCTGACCTAAAGTGGAACTAAAGTTTCCCTTTAAAAATTTGCAACCAGGCACCGCGTTAATGCAAGCACAGGACAGGCAATGTCCCTTCTGCAATAAGCATTCTTACCTGCCTGATCACCTTCTTCAGCTTCCAGGATACCTGGCACAACTCGGTTTCTCTTATATTGCTAGAGAGCCTCTTGGCTTGGCCAGTCAATATAGTCGAGAATGAGAAAAGAAGGGAAAAGATGATGGCAACCGCAACAAAACAGGAACAGGTGAGTATAACATGGTTTAGGCCCCAGATTTAAGGAAGATGACATCAGACCATTGGCCAGAAAGGCTTATGAAGGGGTTAATAGGAGCTGGCTTTGTGGGGAAGAGAAGTGGCTACTATGGGAGCAAGGGATTGGGTAAGTTTTACTCTAGTTCTATCATCCCATAGACCTACTGCATGGTTAAAAAATTATTGCCAGCAGTCAATAAAGCTTATTACTGATCTCCAGACCCCCCCCCCCCCCCCATACCAACTAAATGCTGGCATTTAAAAAACATCTAAATATACTTTTTATTTGCTTGAAGTCATGGTCACATGATGCTTCATTTTTCATTCTTACCTTATTTATTTATTTTCACCCCTTTTTTGGGTGTTTACTTCAATGACTTTAGGACGTTTACTTTTTCTATTGTCTGTCCAGGGATGGGGTACATTCAAGACCCAGATAAAATGTCTGCTGTGGTGATGCCAGTGTAAGGGCAGGAGCGGGCACATCATTGCATTGGCAGTCTCTTGCATGAAGCTGAGGATTTTAGTGAACATATCATGCTTTACAAAGCAAAAAAAACTTACAAAATTCAATAGAGGAGGGGTGGGAGAAGGGAGAGATGGTAATACTTTCCCAAAGATAAGCTTTAGAATTACTCAAATACAAAAAGAATGAAACAAAGTATGCCTGCACTCACAGAGGTAAACGCATCTTAGAAAAAGTCAAATGTATTAACAATCAAAACATATATCCCAGTTGGGGTAATGGAGACAGATAACCAATTAAAGGAGGGAGATCTATTAAGTGCTGGGATTTATATCTTTGGAAAGAATGTAATGTATTCAGCATGCAATAATAAAGTAGGACGCCTCTGCAAGATATTATCCATGTGGTAGATGTAATTGCAGAATATCTGTGATCACAGCACTTTTGGGCTAGTAAAAAATTTCCTAATGTTACATTCATAATACATATCAGCGGCATATTGTTGCAATTATAATACTTGAGAATGGTTTATCTCTCTCAATGGTACTTTAGTCGCAACAAATGTGCAATATATGACTAATTTTCAGCTGCGGTTTGATGAAGATCCGTATTAGATGTTAACTGTGCTGCAAGATATAAGGATCAAGCTGAAGGATGTTTTCATAAGTGGAGATTTATAGAAACAATCCTGATATATGTTGTTCTACTCCCATTAATTTTAATTAAATGTGGATGGGAAAAGTTATTTTTGTATTTTGATACAGACACTGAGTGTTTTCATTGTTACTGGATTTGAAATATAAATTTACCTCTAGATGTCCAAGAATACTTATACAAATGATTAAAAAGTAGAGACCAGGAAAATGCTCTGATTGATGATCAGCCACTTATATAACACTATATTTATAAGTGGGAACAGGTTTTATTTTATCAGGCAATCAGGCTTCTGTAGGTGAAGTACAGAGGTTCTGTATTACCTCTAAATTGGTTATCAGGAGGTCCATTAACTTGAATGAAGCAACTAATTCTAACCAACTTGAACAAGTAGAAGAACACAGCCCATTGATTCTTTGTGGCCCCTTACTGCTGCTTTCTAGCTTGGCTATTCCCTGTGGTGTTTGCTACTTTGAAATAGTATATAGCATGAGCTTAGAAAAAAAAAATGACCAAGCTGATGACTACTTTTTAAGAATGGCAATCCTCACTATAGTGCCAAGAAAAAATGGTAATTGTTCGACTATGTTCAGACGGGCCATGAGATTGCTTTGAGGTTGCTACTAGGGATGCGAGAGCAAATTTTTTTAATTCGGTCTCACGGCGAATTGGGCCGTTCTCGCTTACCAAACATGTAGGCAAAAATGGCCTTTGTAAATTCGTCCGGCGAGACCAAGTTTTTGGGACCTGCAAGACCAATCGGGAGCGTTGCTGTCAGCTCCGCTGCACTGATTGCTGTTGCAGTTGTGTACTAAGTGTTCCTGGATAGAGTTTCTCTATCCAGGAACACAGTGTGAGTCTCGCTGGCTGCTCATGAATGAATACATGAGGATTTTCCCCACAGGCACGTTCATTCATAAACGCAAGCCGCATGACTCGGGACTTGCCCTCATTCTGACCTGTAGTGCCAGGGGATAGCTCACTGACAGAAGGATTCCCATGGCTGTATTTATGAATGCAGCCGTGATAATCCTCCTATAGTGATTTCCGATTGTTTCGCAAAATTACGCGGAACTTCGAGGAAATTTTCCGGAGAATGCCAGAGGCTTCATCCCTAGTTGCTGCCTCCTCATGCGAGTCAACCGCAGGGACATTCAAGTAGATTTTACTGTTTAGGAACCAGCATTGCAATAGGAGTGACTGAGCAGCTGACATGCCATTCACCAGGAGTCATGCACAATTCCTGGATCCCAAGGCAGGTCTGAATCTAGCCTAAAAATGAGAGCTTGTTAGAAACAGGGTAGAGCCAAGTAGAGGGTGAGACAACAGAACAGGACAAACTGAACCTACTAATTAGTCACTGGATTGGTTTAATAAGTTTTCTATATTGATAATAAATAGAGGACACAGATGTTCCAATCAGATAACAGATTGCAATTTCTTTGTTCTCTAGTTTGTAAAATCTTATTTAAACATTTACTTTGCTGGATTTACCAGTGGGTCACAACTTTCTATGTAAATAGACCCATTTGCCTTTTTTGCAGGATGATTATAAAACAATATACTGGTAATCATGCAAATGTATAACTTTTTTTGTAATCAAAAGTACAAAATAGATTTTTTGGTGTGCTTCTCAGAAATTTGGAAAATTCAGTAAAAGGTCCTAAATCATCTCCTGGAAGGCCCACATGGCCCAGTTCCGTTGACAGATTGCCAGGAATCCCCACAACCACTACGTGCCAGAAAAAAGGATGTGCTATGCTTAATGCAAAGTTTCAAAATATTTA
The DNA here is from genome assembly GCF_032062135.1 of Pyxicephalus adspersus. NCBI lineage: Eukaryota > Metazoa > Chordata > Amphibia > Anura > Pyxicephalidae > Pyxicephalus > Pyxicephalus adspersus. The sequence continues at coordinate 48,821,101 of NC_092868.1, forward strand.
TCCCATAGACAGTCATGTCTGGAGCGCACCAACACGTATTCGTCAAAACAACATATTGTGAATAGTTGAGTGCCAAGTGTGTGTGTAAAATGCGTGCAGTCTTGCTGTTATTTGGCGAAATTATCAAAGAAAGTGATTTTATTATAAAAAGGTTTTTGAGTTTACCAATTATCAAAAGCCAAGAATTGTTAACTGTTTTGTTCATAATTGTTGGCCTTTTTTGATCATCGCATTTACCAACTCACAATTTGCTAAAAATAATTGCCAAATTTATTATCATCATTATCAGTGCATTTATAATCCCTGTTTTTCCAAAAAAAAATAAATAAATTCTGTCTTTTTGTTCTGCACTTTCAAAGTGGTAAATACAATATGCTACATTGGCAACTTGTGGTGTTTCTTTCCCAGACCTATTGACCATTGTTTTGCTTCTTTTTTGAAAAATGTTACTCTATTCAAGTGAATAGAGTTTCTGATCTCCACTTTAAAGGTAATACAGTACCTCTTTTCTTTTCTTTTAGAAGCCTGTTAGCCAGGGAACAAGACCTGGTCCTACTTTGATAAATTTGGTGTTATTAAGGGGGTGAACAGATATGCCAAGTGGAACAAATTCCGATCTTTACTACAAGCGTCCAATTTTGTTGCCTCAAACTGAGTGCTTATTAGGCTGCCATAATCACACAAGCTGCCCTATTATTGCAATAAAATTATGGAAAATTATGGCAGTAACAACTCTGAAATCTATTTTTATCCCTTCAGTAATAAAAAAATAAATAAAATAATACTCTCATTATTGGGGCTAATTAATATTCCAAACATATCCCTGCCTTCATACTCTTCATTTTTTGCCTTTAACTCACCAATTCACACCTCCATCCTGTAAAATATGTTTCATTAATTGTTCTCTGACGCACAAAATCCAGCTTTTCAGCATATTCCTTGCTGAACCTTACTTTCATTAGTACATGAAAAGCTGGTAATTGTTTCATTAAAGTTGATGGTCTGGAGAAACAAACTGGCTAGGTTCACACTATTACCTGGGAAGTTTTCATATTTTCATGTTTTTTTCTTTCTAAAAGTTCCTTGGTGTGAACTGAAGAAGCAAAGAGTATATCTATTGTGCTATTTAGTTGTCAGATCATACAGACCCTTGGGGCTATTCAATCAATTCATATTTTTTTAAACGATAAAAGGGAAACATGTCTTTATATAATAATTATTTGAGAGTCATTATTGCAACATTCATCTACAAGTAATTTTTATTTTTTGTTCCATTTTTTTCTTGTGCTTATCATTCCAAAGTTTATTTCACAGGTTTTAATTGGTCACGCTAGCGGTCATTTGTGTATCAAGGAAGATTGACAGCAAAAAGTAGATAAGCTTTAAGCACTGGAAGATTGGCCCTGGCACATTAAGCAATACCCTATATTAAGGTTACCAAACACATTTACCCTCTCTGTAATCCCATTCGTAATTTCTGATGGTGTTATCCCAGGCCAAAATTTACAAACTGGGAAGTTGAATCTAAATTTGGTATTTGTTGTGGTATTTCACTGTGCCCTCTATTTCTATGTGACCGTCAAAGAACCAATTACAAATGATAGTGAAAAAAGTTATATCCTCTGAGAGGTAGGAAGAGGTATCGGGAGAGGTCATTACGACCTCCCAAAACTGCCTAAACTTTGAGCAATATCTCTAACTTTGATTAAAAAAAAGTAGATCATGCTACGTGTGAATCTATGTCTACTGCTGCAATTATGTTACCACTCCAAGCCTTCTGAAGGTGCTACCTGAGCCAAAGCCGAACCAGCCCTACTATTCTAAAACCCAGTGGAATACACTTTTCCCACCCAAAAAAATTAACATTTAAAGCAGAACTAAACCAAAAATAACTACAAAAAGCTTACTTACCCTATCTTCTACAGATCTTTCAATCCCTCCAGAGCTTTCCGGATATGGGTCCCGCACAGTCCTGAATTCCAGCTTCATTCCAATGAAGAAGAAGTGCTGGGCACCATCATCTTCTTTCTTTGTCTTCTGGCTTCTACGTAGGTCACTCGATCTTGCACTTCATAAGATAAGGGTTGTCCACGCTTTTATTCAAAGTAAAAATTTTGGTGATAAGTCCACTTTAAGGGCTTCCATTGCTGCGAAGAGCTGTTGCTGTTGCCTAGACTGAATCTCAGTTTTTCTATTCTTTAACCTCATCATTTCATCAGGAAGTGCTACTGGGAGCTTTTTGTATGTATAACTAGTATGATTTGCTGATCTGTAATGAACACTTTAGCAGGAGTTATGGTCAGGAAAGTCCAAATTTTGGCAAGTTGTTTTTGCAAGTTTAAAGAATGTTGAAGAGAATGGGAATTTTTTGGCTCAGTTTGGGGCTTATGAATTGGTGGGTGAGTAATTAGAGGATATGTTAATTATCAAGTTGAACACTTTATTAAATCAAGAGAAGCATTACATATGCTATATATATGTAATAAAATATATATTAGCATATATTTTATCTGTATATCTGTCCATCACATGTCCAATATATAAGAAGTCTGGAGGAGAAGAATAAACTTATGACATACCTGATCATGGAAATTGATTAAAAACATATATAGGCAATGGTATTGATTGGGCTATTAATGCTTATAAATCATAAAATGAGCTGCTTTATTCCATCTTCACCTATGTTTACTGGGATCCTAGAGGTGGTCATTTTTTAGTGGATTGGTGTTCCTTAAGGAATTATGATATATTTTGTAAGTATTGATGGAATTTTAATATTTTTGAAAAGGTTTTAGAAAGCTTTATGTATGAACCAATTTGAAATATGCATCATTTTGTATATATACAATTTTAGATCTCAGTCTAAAGATGCTGATGAAGTGGAGTCTGTCTACGAACCCCGTTACTAAGATTTACCTTTGAGAGCATTGTCTCTTTGTTGTAAATTGTTTTTACATGTTTTTACATAGATAAGTGTTAATAAAATGCATTGAATTTTAAATATAAAAATTATAGTTGTGATTTTTGTTTGATGAATTATGCCTTAAAAGTCCCATGACTATATTTGTTTTCTAAATCATGTTTTTGTTTAGGGGATGTGGCTTTATGTACAATGATTACCTCACCCACATACTACCAAAAAAAGGATAAGAAAACTTGGATTGCCTACAACTAATTGCGCTTTTTACAAGTTCACTCATCCCTAAATATAACCCTCACACAATTACCAATATTACCTAATCCTCTCTGTAAACCTTATTTACCTGATAATCTTAACACCTACATTTTAACCCTGCCTATTATTGTAACATTAGCTATCCCAATTACACCCCTCATATCCCTAACAATAATATTCACTCTAACTTCCCCTATGCTTAAAATAAAGTACTATATACCAGGAGCTGTCCAGTGCTGATCTTGTATTTAGAATCAACACACTAAAAACAGATTTTTATTTTTAATATTTTAATGAAAACATCTAAACTGCAGAAAAATACTAGAAGATGGCTTTTAAAAGTTGAGCAAATCCATTGCCGGCAGTTAGCATATGGATAAAACCACATTATTACACATTAAAGTAAATTGATAATGGTTTGTGTTAACTTGATTGAAGAGATAAAACTGAGACTCACAATAATGCTCACATGTCGTGACGGGACAGACAATAACGGGGGTAGACAGATATTCCTAAACAGCTGATAGACAAAGTGGCTTCCAAAGCAGATGCAGATTTGAGTATGATGACGGACTAAAAGTGGTACTAGTTCCACTTTTAAGTTCGTGTGATCGGTTAGGTCATTATTGCAGAAAGGGACAGGCAAAGTACCTTCTCCAGCAATACCTCTTGCATGCCTAATTGCTCCGGGTTTCTGGAAAAAATCTGAGCTGCACATGTGCAGCTTTAGCTTTAGTTGGTAGGGAAACCCAGCATTCCTGGCTTTCTTTGCATGTGCCGGGAAGATTAACCCCCAAGTGCTTACGCGCCATCCTCGCATGGCCAATCAAGATGGCTGTAAGTCTTCCAGAAGAGGAAGAAGAGAAGCAAGATGATGGTGTCCATTATTGGAATGCGGACACGTTAGTTGGCCTGGGTTTGGTTCTGCTTTAAAGGGACTACTATTACATCCATCTTTGTACATGGGAGAGACAGAACTGGGGTGGTATAAATCCTTTTGAAGCAATTTAAATAGGAACACCCCTGATGTTATTATAAATAAGAGGAGCAAGAAAGTTGTGTTTTTTTTGGCAAAGTAAGCTTATTTGGTGATAATTTGTCACAGACAATTATAAAAATATACAAAAAAGTAGAAAAGCTCTTGACCCATTAGTATCATGGGTATAGTCTGACCAATCAGCTAGACAGTTTAGATGCCTGACTGTATAATATTAGAGAGTTCAATACATGAAAGTATGCCGTCTCTTGACCCAACGCGTTTCGCCCTTTTCGGCTTCCTCGGGGGATGTATAGAAATTGTTAGGAGATAAATTGTTAGGAGATTTCTGCTAAATGCAGGAAATACATATATAAATATACAGGGTAATATATATTTATTTTAGTTGTGTTAGTAATGGGACCCTTCGGTTCAGAGCATATTGAAATATCCCTGTTAGGAAATGCTCATCTGTCCGGCGACTTTATGCTGTGTACCATTGTGGTAATAAACACTGTCTGTTCTGTCCAGCAATGTCAATTGCGGCAGCCAGGAGAACTGGGATACCAGCAGCCCCTGCTTCCCTTTAGATGTGCAGCCTGATGGTTTTTTGGCATCCCCAGCATCCCTTGTTAGGCTGTGCACAGCTGAAGGGGATTTTAGAGGCTGATCAGCTCCTGATTCAGTCTGGCACTGCTATTGGCTGCTGGGACTTTAAGGCCTCTCTGCTCCCAGTCACCAGGGTCTATTGTAGCGTATAGCTGGTCTAATCTGTGCTGGCGACTTATCATCTGATTTACTGTTACTGACCTTGCTTGTTTCTGACATTGCCAGTTTATACTGCCTGGACTGACCTTTGCCTGTGACCCCGACTCTGTTTGTGCTTTGCCCTTGTGTACTTCGTTTGGTGGATGGATATTCTGTGTATGACCTTAGCTCTGTATTCTGGAATTGGCTCTGTTGGAATCTTGGTACTGCTTTATCCGTGGGCTCCTGGCTTGCTGCTAGCCCATCCCCAGACACCATCCCTTGCAGTAAGTCCTGGGGGCAACAGAGTGCTGGGAGACGCAACCAGTCTCCCGTGGCTGAGCGGGGGCTTACAAAAGGCCCACGACTACAGTGTTAGATTGGGGGACTGGTGTCTGGTAGGCACTGGTGCTGACCAGAGCCCTATAATCCCCCAATAAGCTGGCTTTTTACCCAATCCCTTTAGTGGAAAACACCAGAAGTCATGGTCTGACCACAGGGTGGAGAAAATATTATTAGACATCAGCACTGGCACAGAATTAAAATGGTAATGGGTTAGCCACAAATACTTAAACAATGCAATGAGTATATGAAAACCCAATGGTAAAGTAAACAGTGGGCAGTGTTACAAAGGTTCTTCCTCTAACAACTACCAGTCAATGGAAACACTACTCAGTGTTCACTGTAACAATGGGCTTGTAGCGTCTGATGACATTAGGAATCAGCATAGCAATCAATATTTATAGCCTATACTAATACATTATTTTAAAGCAACCTTATTTTCTGTACTTTAGCCTATATTATTTAGTTTTAAATAGAGTTTACAGGTTAATGTAAAAAAGAATGAATGATGCCAATACAATACAATACAGCCAGTCATCTTTTGATAAGCAAACAGTTGTCATTGTGCATTGAGGAAAATGTATATTTAATTACAGTTACAAGAAATCAAGGACATCCGCAGAATGAAAGGGAATTTTATTTTCACATTTACATTCTTTTTATTTACATAGGCCAGTCAGCCATGTTGTGTGCTCCATGCTTCAGGGTCCGCCAAAAATATAATGGCTTATACCAGTCTGTTTGCTGACCCCCTTTTGTGAAAGAATAAACAATGGTAATTCTAGGGCTTTCAAATTATAGACATTGCTTTTGGGAAAATGAAAGCCAATGTTAGGAGCTGTAAAATATACAAGTTTATAGGTTTATGGTATGTTTGTTGCTCACAGAGGATTCATAAAATGGTTTCCGAACCAGTGGATTATCCAAAGGGCTTAGGATGTACATAGAAATCCCACTATTCAAAGCTAAGGTTCTGTATTGTAGCTGACAACCTGCCACTCTCAATCATACATCTGTCTGCAACTTTCAGGCTAAACAAAGAACTTTAGGCTTATTTTATTACAACTTATACATTTCATATAAAACTGTACAGTAATATAGTCATTTATTAAAGTGGGACATTCAGTAGCTTTAAAAATAACATATTCCTGAGATGTCACAATATATAAATGTTTTAAGACAATTCTATCTTGTATGATTAAAATGTAGTCATTCACCCATAAGGCCAGACTTAATAATATTAGAGACAATAGATCATCATGGGTGAACCTGTGTGATTCAACAAACCTGGATGGATGGATTTGGTCCAGAATTTAAAGCATTTGCTAACGAAGAGCCAACTAAGAGGAAGATTTTCTCCTCTTCCCCAATGATCAAACTGCAACATTGTGCTTGTAGCAAGAGAGGTGGCTGCTAGCTGTGTCAGACTCCGCTAAGAACTGCACACACCAGAGGACTTTTATGGTCATGTCATCTTTAAAACTATGAAAACGAATCAGATGATGGGTGAAAATGTACAAAACTGGCCCCCACATAATGGCAGATTAATGAATGACCAATTTGGAATGGCCGCTGTTCACTCCAATGGAGAAAAGCACAGTGGGGTACCCCCTCCTCACTTCATTAAAATTATAATTATTATTAATATACAGTATTTATATAGTGCCATCATATTACGTAGCGCTGTACAAAGTCCAAAGTCATGGCACTAGCTGTCCCTCAAAGTGGCTCACAATCTAATGTCCCTTCCTCAGTCAAATGTCTGTAATAAAGTCTACGGCCAGTTTTGGGGGGAAGCCAATTAACCTAACTGCATGTATTTTAGAATGTGGGAGGGAACCCACACAAACACGGGGAGAACCTGCAAACTCCATGCCAAGAATGCCGCTTTTTCGTTAATCTGTCACTGGAAAGGATCTTGAGAGATAAATTCCAGCAACAATTCCCTAAAGTCCATCAGATGTCTGTATGGGGCTTAGGACAAAATTCCAGTCCAAGAAGTACATGCTGATCCTGGGGGATGCCTGTACAAAGATGACTCAGGCAAAGATACAGGCATTGCCGGAGGGAGGCTTTGCCAGCCTGTAAATACAGTAATAATTATGCTTTAGGTTTTCCTAGCTGATAAGTGCTGCAGTGAAAAATATATAACCTATAGTGGTAGTACCTTGTAAAGTCAGACCACTGCTCTCACACAGTGCTCACCAGCCAGGGTTGCCTGAGGTCCAACACATTCCTTTGTATGTGCCCCAGTCAGCAATACTCAAAGTACATGGGAAGCCCTGTTTATTGGAACAGTACAAAGAGGGTCATATGAGTCCACTGCGGATCCTTGCCAGTGCACTCTGCCAGTTTTTTTGCTCTCTATTTTACCTTTGGGGATACCTCATCCTATTTTGTGTCCCAATGACACCCATGTAGATCACATGTGCTGGAGGTATGTATAAATACTTTATACTAACAGTACCTTGTAAAGCTGGATCACTGCTCTCATGCAAAACTCACCAGCAATGGTTCTCCACGGTCTGATACATGCCCTCGCCCCAATCAGTAATACGCTAGCTATCCAGGAAGCTATGTTGATTGGAGCAGGGTGCAGGGTGGCATGTCACTCCACTGGAGTCAATGTGCTCTGTCTGGTTCTCTACGTCCCCTTTGGAGATACCTTACCTTATTTTGTGTCATATTGGCCCCTATAAGGGCTAGAAGAAGTGGGAATAAATTTAATCAACGATAATAAGCTTCATAATTTGCCCAAGGCATACTTGCTATGAATCCGGCTGGCTTGTTAATAACACATTTAAGGCAGATCGATTAGAGTCTGTATCAGTCTATCTGGATTGTCTAATGTCAAATTTGGGTTTAATTACAATGCCATTTTCCATAATGTGGCCAAAATTTCTGGGCAGGTAGGGACACCCATGAGAAAACAATTAAAAAAAAGGAAGCATGTAGTTATTCTGCTAGCTAAAGTTAAAATGAAGTTGAGGATACAAAACAATAAATTTGACTTTCAGGCTCAATTAGTTCACCAGGTAACGCTGATGGTAAGGTGTATACATTTACAATGCAAACAGCTAGCATTTATCGGTGAACTGATACAATGTTACAATGTTTAAATGTCTAATCCGGACTGACACCATATAGCTGTATTCCATGCATGTGACAACATTGCGGAGTTATTTTCCTTCACTTATTGTCCTTGGGACAAGACTTTACTTCCTAAAAGGAGTAATGTTATCAAAAACACAAATGAGAGGACCATTTCATATCTAAAACAAGGGAATCAATTAAAAGCTTGTAACCCCTTAAACTAAATTTCAGGCAGATATAAAAGACATAAATTCATGCAGCATCTGTCATTAATAATCAATAAAATGAGTATAATATTAAATATAAGCAGGGTAAGTACCGAAAAAAAACTCAGCACCTGCCCCAGCTGTGCCGTCCCTAGGGGCTTGCTAGTCCCCCTAGCTAGGGGTAAAGCAAGAAGCGTGCAAGGTGAGCAAATCAGTAGTGCAATGGGCATGCTCATAAGAATAACAGAGAAAGAAGCTCTCCGGTGTTCTGCTTTACATGGTCAGGGTAGAGGGAATACCTGAATGTGAAACCTGCAGCAGAAAGAAATCAGGTCTCCTTTTGTGTATGGCAGAGCTGTGTAAATATCTGGACCCATTACAAAAATACAAATCCTTTTGACAGACAAAACAGCTCTAGTATAAGTATGTTGTCTGTGTATTTACCTGTTTGTCTGGAGTATAGCCTTAGGACATCAATAATTGGTAACTCACCATATTTAATTTGTAATTATTGTTTTATTTTTATGTGTCTTCAAAAGAGATGACTGGACTATTCAAAAAAGACATACCCACCCTACGGGACCCTGCAATACCCTCCTACAAGACCTTGGACACATAAACGAAGTCAGATCAGATAGCTGTCATATGATGTACTTAACCTTGAACAGGTAGGTGTAGAATGTTTGCTGGGACTCCATCTGTAAACACCCAGCAGGCAATCATATCTCTTTACTGTGCCATTCATTCACACTTTTCAATCCTGTGTGTCAAAGCATGTGTGTCATTTGACATGTAATGTACATTGCCATAAGGCAGCAAAATCATTATGAAACTGCTGGCAGCATACAGGAATGGACCATAAAAAGTACAAAGCATGGTAATGTATCATGGTGCCTTGAAATGGGCTCTGGTGCTGCATTGCCTAGGTACATTGGCATGCCATTCGAAACAAATGAGACTGAAATATGTTAACATACTCATACGTATGTGCAGTAGAGTAATGAGGTTAAAGAACATATTGGTGAACTGCAAAAATGTGATTCAGCTCTAAAGGTGACACCATGAAATGTCGCTCTATAACAATGTTTCTCAATCAGGGTTTCTCCTGAGGTTTCTGGGGGTTCCGTGAGCAATGAGCAGTTTCTTCTCCCAATGATCTTTTTGGCTATCTGTAATGGTGACATTCTTCCCAATGGCCAGCAACGTAAGAGGAATTCTTTGTACTGACCACCACACTAATATATTGTGAGCTGTGGATATAGGAATTATAGAAGGGGTTCCTTGAGGTTCCTCAAAGGTTGAGAAAGGTTGCTTTATAGGAACCGGCAGTACATGGTTTCATAAAAAATACTTCCTGCCCTCCAAAACACATTTCTTTTCAATACACTGATTAACAAATGCATTTTTTTGATAGCATAGTAATAAGTGAATGCTTATATGAATAATATTGATTATCTATGAGACGAGCACTGCTCATGAACTTTTTTTGCCGCAAAATATCATTCAGGTATTTATTGCTACTGTGTCATCTTTTTTGACACCGGTAATATTTTGCTTTTCCCAAACCGTCTTTACGCCATTTGTATTATTCATCAAGAAGAACTGACAGGCAGGAGTGCTGTTCCGTGGCGTTACTTAAACACACAGCAGCATGTAAATAATTCAGCAGTTTGTGTCGCACATCCGTCATGTGAAAATTATAATTTGGTCATTAATACGGCATCACATCTGCCTGAAGAGGGGGCTGGGCGATTCAGCTCTCCTAGAGATGACAGATGCATTCAAATCAATATGGTGCACTGGGCCATGATCAGGATTGATGGGAGCATGAAATCAACTTCTGTATTCCCGGAATGAACACAAATTATGTCTGTTATTTAGGTAACACCTGGGTCATCGGCACAGTTAAGTGCCTTTAAAGGTTTTCTCCGGGTTTTTATTTAACATTTCATTTGTAAATGTAAAAAAAAAAAAAAAAGAGCTCCAGGCAATAAGCTAAATGCCCAGATGAATTATAAATCAGGGAGGTGCTTAATCCGTCAAATGGTTTGCATTGCTGTTAATACGGTCCTGGGATTTGCAGTAGATCTCCTTAAAAGATTAAAAAACAAAATTTTGGGCTATGTTTTACCATATCTTGTGTTTTGTTGATTGGACTTAAAGTGGAACTAAACCCTGGGGATACTCACATGTGCCAATTCTGTCATTGGCACCACCATCTTCTCCCTTCTTCTCTTTTCTGATTGACCAAATTGATGGCACCCACCAAGTAAGCCAAGATTGACAGATATCCCTTGCAACAAACACAGCTGGGTAACAAATTTTGGGTAGTGATCAGGAAGGTAGAAAAACTTATTGCAGAAGGGACATTGTCTCCCCCTTTCTGCAATAAAGACCTGTCTGATGGCAAATTTTTGGTTCAGTTCCACTTTGGCCCTTTGTTCCCAAGTTCCAAGAAAACAGATCTGTATCATATGTTTTGGAATTGTCCAAAGATTAAAATGTTCTGGAAAAGGGTTGCCAGTTTTTCTATAAATTAGTTGGTGAATTACCAACTTTTGACACCTTTGGGTGGGCTATAATTAGGTCACTCGACATGCAAAGTATTCAAATCACATGGGGAAGCAAGGGTTTTCTTTCAATAATTTTATTGGGAAAAAAACACTCCATAGGTGGATTTCACTGCAACCTCCTGTTGTTTAACTTTTGCTGGAAAAACAGATTCATCTTTCAAATAGAGTGGATAGAAAAAGAAAGATGCGCAGGTGACTTGTTTGCAATATTGTGGACTTTTATTGACATTCTACCTAGTTTCATGAAACAGAAACTTGAACAGTTATTTAAACTGTCTCCTTGGTATATCACCAAAATACTTTCCTGTAATCCATCAACAGTGATATAAGGACCCTATATTAGTTACTTTTTGACCAGTTGCAACTAATTTGCATTTGCCTACTTAATGCTATGGTTTAATATCAAATGGACGTTTTTTAAAAATTATTTATTTATCTTATAATAGCTTTTTTCTTGTCCTAGTTTGTTCTAGTTTGTTATTATGTTATTATCTTGCATTGGTATAGTTTTGTTAACCTTCAATAAAAAAAATATAGATGTAAATAATATAAGTGTATATGATATAATATTAATATATAAATGATATAACTGCAAAAGTGATATTGAGAGCAGAACTTTTTTGAGATAGAATTAACCCACATGGTCCCTGGAGGCTGGCACCTTGTCAGCTGCTAAGTCACTGGCACCCCAAGGTCTGCAGATTTGACAGTGGGTGGTAGTGAGCAGTACTGTACCACTTACCAACACCCTCATTATTTACCTATTGGGACTACTTGTAGCGACTCTGCTGAGGCATCAGTTTAGGGGCAAAAGGATACAGTAACCTCGTTGCCAGTCTGAACATAGCCTACCTTTTATTGCCCCACCCAACACAAGATTTTAAAGGGTGAAGAAACTAAGCAGTGCAATGCTGGAACATACCTAAAAAACATGTAGAAGTATCCTTGCACTGAACCAGACTCCTACAGTAGAAGAAAAATAATGAAAAATAGAGTAAATCTCGAGTTGTCCTTTAAATCAATTTGCCACTAAGGACCATAAACTGGATTGATGAGCACATGAAAACATTTCCTGTCTTTGGTCACTTATTAAGTCGGAGATTTAGGTAACACCCGAGTCATGATTTGGTTCACTTATGTTTAACTAATGTTACAAATAAGAAGACAACTGCTGAAATACATCTTTATTGCAAGAAGACCCGGAAGTTCAACAAAGATCCAATACATTCTGGAGTGATTAATCTGTTATGCAGCTCACCACCGCCTACATCAGACCCGAACAATATTAATCTTTCCAGATAATAATGACTGTTATCTGTTCAACTAAAGGAAATGAGAGGTAATGAGCATTTACCCCAGAGAAATCACTTATTTTACCGCCCATTATTTGTTCAGTGTAGGTTGTGGAAATCAGATACTTGGGGAAGCACATTTCCTTCTAAATCTGTAACTAGATTGCTCTGGATAGACTGTGCTGTGATAGACTTTGTGCTGTTTATTGGATTTCGAGGTAGGCGGTACTGTCTTTCTCCGCTGGATAATTTTAAACGACTACCCTCAAGGCAACACATTTGTGTACTAGAAGAAATACTTCGTAGCTGAAGCAAATCTTTGGTCAAAACTTTCTTTTGTTTTAATTATTTAAAATCAGACTCCAACCATAGTTATTAACTATCAAGTGCATGTCTATTGTCATGTAGATCACATAAAAAGCAGCTTTGCGAGCAACACTTACCTTTCTCCTTGAGCTATAAGAGCTTTATTTGTTCTGTTCACTGATTCTGGTTCATTTGTAGGTTGTATGACCTTCTGCAGAATTCATGCACTTCTCATTTCTCCTGGGTGTCGTGGGCACTCTTACAGCAGACCTCTGGGCCAAGTAAGGTACGTCGGCACACTTTGTTACGTCAATGTGGGATTTTCTAGAAGAAAAGTGTGGTAAATTGAAATGACTAGTCAGTTTCTAAGAACTCTTAATGGATATTCTGATAATTTGACTTAAAATATGTTGCCAAATATTGCAATGTATTCGTTAATCAGAGAAATGAATACCCCTGCCCTGCTCGGTTTATCTCATCACCATCTTCTCCCTTCTTCTCTTTTCTGATTGACCAAAATGATTGTACCCGCCAAGTAAGCCAGGATTGACAGATATCCCTTGCAACAAACTGGCATGGCCAACAAACTTTGGGTGGTGATCAGGCAGGTAGGAATACTTATTCCTACCATCCTCTCTCCATTTCTGCAATAAGGACCGGCCTGATTTTTGGTTCAGTTCCAGTTTTGGCCCTTTGTTCCCAAGTTCCAAGTGTGGTTGTAAGAAAGCAGATCTGTATCATATGTTTTGGAATTGTCCAAAGATTAAAATTTTCTGAAAAAGGGTTGCCAGTTTTTCTATGAAATAGTTGATTAACTACCAACTTATGCCATCTTTTAATCGGGTCACTCGACATGCAAAGCATTCAAATCACATGGGGAAGCAGGAGATTTCTTTAATAATTTTATTGGGAAAAAACATATTCCATGGTGCATTTCACTGCAACCTTCTGTCTTTAAACTCTTCCTGGGAAAACAAAGATTCATCTTTATAATAGAGTGAATAGAAAAGGAAAGATGCGCAGGTCACTTGTTTCCTGGGTGTCGTGGGCACTCTTACAGCAGATCCTTGGGTCGAGTAAGGCGAGTCAGCTCACTTTGTTACATCGATGTGGGATTTTCTAGGAGAAAAGCATGAAGCCTTATATCTATGCCTCGTAAAACTGACCCATCGTAAGGGAACATTATTCAATAAACATTTACTGTTTGAGATAAATAAGTCTACTTCTTCTTATCACTTTAGGACCTGATGTCAATGAAATTGTAATAAACAGTGGGGCCAGAACAGTCCTGTTCTAAAGCAGATGCATAATGCTATAAATTACATTTTGGAGCACCGTTAATCCAACACTATGCGCAGTTCAAGGTAGTTTCTGTCATTATTGTTGAACATGTATATGAATTCATTGAAAAGATGTTTGCTACAAGTGGCTTTTATGCCTTTTACATTTGTGCTTCATTGATTGAAGATATCAAAAGTATTTTGATAGATGTGATCTAAGGTATTTGATTATTGGATATTGTCTGGTTTTCCTTTACACCTTTTAAACAGAAAAGACACCCCTGTTCCCCAGTTTGCGACTGAACAGTGGACTAGCACCAGGCTGGTAAGATCATTTAGCTTTTTCTTCCCTTCATCAGGGTTCTTTCCAGTACATGTTCATACTACATAACTAATTGCCCCTAAAGAATGCCCCTCCTTTTTATTCTGAGTAATGCTAGTTGCATCATAAAAATAATTCAATGATTGTTATAAAACATAATTGCATTATCTGACGTTTCAAAATCAGCTTATTTGTATCTGGTATATATGGTTGTAGCATTCGCTTTGTTCTTCCAGGCATTTTTCTTTACTTTCCCCAGGTGGTCCCAGGGCCTCCTGGAGGTGAATACATCAATTCACTGAGTCAGCCAATCAGAGAGCACTAAAGGTTTTGAATGGGGAGACTTGTCCCCATTTAACCTCTAGTGTCGGGGATCGCACACAGGATTCCCGGTGCTGCATGAACGAATGCAGCCCTGGGAATCCTCTGCGATCCCGGGGCACTAGAGGTTATTTAACCTCTAGTGCCTGGGGATCGCAGTGGAACTGCAGATGAACTCTCGATGGAGTTTCTCCATTGGGAGTTCATCTACAGTTCAGTTCCCATGGTCACCGTGGGAACTTTGCGGTCACCGCTGATTGGAGGAGGCACGTGAGTGACTCCAATCAGCTGTGACTGCAGGCGAACTCTTAATGGAGTTTCTTCATTGAGAGTTCCACATCGCAGTTCCACTGCGATCCCGGGGCACTAGAGGTTAATTAAGATAGCAAACAGAAGGATTCCCAGGGCTGCAAAAATTAATGCAGCCCTGAGAATCCTCCTGTAATGATTTCTTCGATCTTCCGATGGTTTCGTGAAATCGGTTCGCTGAAATTTCGCGGACCTTTAGGAAGTTCAAGAAAATTTTCCCAAGAATGCCAGAGGCATTGTGGCTCATCCATAAGCAGCACTTGTATCCTAGCTTCTCTCTGTATTTGGTCTATAAACATACCCCTTCTCCTTCTTATCACCATTGATGGTGGGGGGGCCTGTAATTGCATTTTTCAATTGTTACAGTAACAGGTAAATAAGAGGACACAAGATTTCTGGCACAGTCAACTGGAATTTTTCTGTAGTTGCACAAACTATTTGTAATTTCCAAAAAAAAAACTACTGTAGCCACTACATCTAAGCTGCAAAATATAAAATGTCTTGATTAAAATGACTTGTTTAGATATAATATAAGAAAAACATTGCAATAACAAGTCAAAAAATGGACTGATGAATATTTGGAAATATGATGAATTATTGAAAATGTGAAGACATGCAATAAGCTTTGCAGTAACCTAATTAAACAGAAGTTAATTGATCTTTTTACCCTAATGTTTTTTTCTGTGCTTTAAAATCCAAAATAGTGCAACATAACTATTAGAAGGTTGTATGCTTCAGTGTTATTCGGAGACCGATCTGTCACACAATGGAACTAGCTCTGTGCTTATAGCTTGTTGTCATTAATTTTATTGGTTTTAGATAATGACATGAATGGTTAAAACGTCTCATTAAGTAGCTCCCCTTGAGAAGCCGTCACATTTTGTTGTATGTGCAGAGAATTTTCATCCACCTATCATGGGAAAGAAGGCATATGCCTCAGTGCCCGGAGCCCCTCTCAGTTGACTTCCACTGGGGAGCATATGTCTCTCTCACCCATGATTTATTTCATTCTCATTTATTCAAAGCGAGTTCACCATATGGGTGGTGTGATAGCGGCTGAGCCAGGAGATCACATAAAATAGGTACAAATCATTTTGTTGTTAAAGGGAAAGAAAAACATCATTTTATAATATAATAAACAGCCAATATGTCCAAATGTCATTAACAGTATTAATTATTTCATGCACAGGAAGTAATCATACCATTTTATAACAATCTTTACAATGTGTTAAGAAAAAGCTGGATGCAGAATCACATAATATAACTACTATTGAGGTTTAAAAGAAATGGAACCAGAGACTGTTGATATATCTTGGAAAAGGATTGATCCCCTGCCCTGAACCATGCCTCTGGATCAATTGTGCACATGTTTTTTTCTGGAATATGCAGTTTTTTTTGTATGTTTCTTTGCTTCTCTACAGGTAAACTCGATGGACTTTGCAAACATTTGCAAAAGGTTCAAAAGTTTAAAGGCAAGGTAGCATTGCAGTATAGTAAAGAGATTATAATAAACTATTTTACCATTTCAGCAATGCTTTACATATAACGCTTGGTGTGAAATTTGGAGAAAAGAGCACAGGAATTATCCTATCATTGAGCTGCTCATTTACTATCCAATCACAGGCTCAAGAAGCCCTTAAACAAGTTGTAATGGTCTACATTTCGAGAAGAGATTTAAGGCCAGGAACCGGTAGTGGGTCATGAGTGCCAGGATCAGAAGATTGAATAACTAAAACATACAGGTATGTATTCCTAATGTGAATGTAGCTTATTCCTTATAGATTCACTCCAAAGGGTCTTTTTATAAAGAGGTTAATCTGGCATTCACTGAAACATTTCCTGGTGGAGAATTTTCCAGGTCCATGAGCCTTAATGGCAGTAATTATTCTCCACCATACAATGTTTTGGTGAATGTCAAACTCAATGCTTTCCAAAGAGACCCCTAAATGTTCATGTGTGACTAATACACCTTAAGCTAGAATCATCTTGACTTTATTATCAAGGAGATCTTTGTGGGTCTCTCCAATTCCAAGATGAGCTGCTTTAGTGAAATATTGTTTAGATTGGCTTTAGTGAAGAGCATCAGTTGTTTCCGTGCAGAATAAAAGAGAATAGTTGTTAATAACCTTCACGTCGGCTGTTTGAAAATGGCAGTACACAATTGTCATTGCTGGTAACTGAGACAGATGTTGCTTTCTTTTAGTCGACTATCTGCTGTGATTACCAATGTATCTCCACAATGGGAAGAAGAGAATAGAGGCTATGCATACAGAGTATAAATGATCAGGGCTGTCCTATTAATGTTCCGTCTGAGCCAGCAGGTCAGTTTTGACATTGAGGATCTGTACATGAATGCAAAATTCGGGGTAAAAGGGTAACCTCCCTCTTGCATGATTGGCTAACCCAACATAAACAATGAAAGCTTGGACTCCATCATTGGGGGGGGGGAGGGTGGATGTCTGGGGGCCCTATTATTATAGGGTGCTTTCAGATTTCAAATAAGGTCCCCAACGACAGACCCCCATAACACAGGGACTAGGAGAAGGGGCTACATGCTTTTTGCCCCCTTTTTTTAGACTAGATTCCAAAGGACCTTTTATGGATAGGGGTTTTGGAGGTAGGTACAGGGGAACTTTTATGAGTAGGAAAGGGGGCACATACACTTGTTGCCTTGTTTCCTATGCATGAAGGTCCCAAGCCTATTAGAGGGGTAATTTAAATATTAGAGGGGGGGAGGGCGTGGTAAAGAAAGCTTTATGGCTAAACAAATCAGAAAACTGTCACAGTCCCAAGCCTAATTGGCTAACCCATACTATACTTGACACTGGCAGGTATACCATATGGCTCTGAGCCGAATCCCAAAGAACTAATTTATCTTGGGCCAAATGACCAAGGTCCAGGTTATATATGTCAGAAACCTGAAGTTGGACACCAAGCCTAATTTTGAGGGTCTCCCACTCCCCCTGCGGATTTTGTTGTTTATTTTGTATTATTTAGGGTATAACAGGAGAAGCTGGAAAACACCAAGGTTGGTGGGGGAAACATAAAACTCTCAAGTGGGCAAAAACAGGATTAGGAATGATGGAGTTGTCACTGTTGATGTATCAAAAACCTATAAGAAATAATGAAATGACTTAGGCCACAAGGTTTGAAATATATACTTTTTGATAGACTGACATCTGAAGAGCCACAGCATTCCCTGATTGGTTACATTGATTTTTAGTGCAAGAATCCATCACCTTTATGAGCTAAAAGGTGAAGTAATGAGAAAGGGAATTATACCTTCTTTTTGGCTTATAGTAAACTTGTGCTGTAACCAGACAAGATGGAGCTACAGGTTCACTTTAATAAAGAACAGAATGAAGAATGGGAATGAATGTTTTAAAAAAAAAAAAAAACAACATTTGCACAGTTTTGCTTTAAAGTCTTGCTTATAAAATCTTCACCTTATAAAAAGAAATTGAGCAGCTGCCGACATGAATAGCATACAGTACAGAGTATTGCAGCCCTGCCAGGACAGAAGAATGATAGAGCCTGCAAGTCAATAATGAACACATTACGGGCCGCCAGCATTAATGTTCATCGTTATGTGAGGAATGCATTTTAAATGATATAGCTTGACAGGCAGTAAAATCCAGATGCTGCCTATAATATCAATAGCTTTAGGGATTTCCATAGTCAGATATGAATTTTAAGCACTTTTAAATGGGGGTTTAGCATGCTGTAACGGAATATAAAATCATCAGATGTCAGTTAAAAAAATGTGCAGCTAATGCCAATGTAAATATTATTCATGATAATGTTAGTACACGTGCCATGGCATATAGCATATTGTCATCTCATATCACTCCTGCAGCCCTATAGCGCTCAGCATACTTAAAGAACTCTTAAACAAAAACTTTGCTATACTTTCAAAGAAATAAAAGTTTTAAACCTATAAAGTACATACTAACAATCTTATTCAATAAAAAGTGTTAAGTCTAACAGTAAACCTGTTATCAGCTGCTTATGACCTGAAATTGCTACCTGCATGGCCATTAAGCTATTCCCGTACAATCCTTTCTGAGTCACTGACCATGAACAAGTATACAGATAGCTGTAGAAATATCGGAAATCCCTATCATACTTGTTCAAGGATGGTAACTCTATTTACTGAAGCAATGGACATGTCACAAATCCACATTTTTGAGATGTTATAGGAACAGGAGGTGAATGGTGAACCTATTTTAATGACAACTTTCTAAACAGGGATAGCCCTGGGTTTAAGGAGATCTTCTCGTACCTCCTACTTTTGAGACATGAATTAGGGGTAAAATTCCTCATGGGATGGAAAAAGAAAAAAAACAACATCCTAATTATTTGCTACTCTAACCAAAGCAAAAAACCCGTCTCTTTACATAGAGGACCTGGACTGCAAAAAGCATGCCCAAAAATGAAAAGCAAGGTGCAAAGGACTGGTCACCAGTGTTGCCTGTAGGCTCCCAGCAGCTGATTGTTTGCCCGGTCTTACTATGTCTTGTTCTGCACGGGTATCACACAGTATCAGTAGGAGAAGTAGAGAAAGCACAAAACCCGAAAAAAATAGAAGCAGGGCAATCCTTGCTCTTCAGATCCTCAGGTCCACATTCCCCTCCAGCAAGGAGAACATTGAGTAGCTCAGTAGTGACATCACCAAATCCCACTCCATATCTGTGAAATTACCAGTCAAAGCAGAGATGCCTTAGATGATTTTGCACTGCACATATACAGCTATAATTTTGTAGTCAGCAACTGTGCTCTTCTTTTTCTAGAGATGACCAAGACAACAGATTAAACTTTCATGGAACTGTTTTGACGCAATTATAATTTGTAGATACTCCCTATAAGGCAGCAAACCTTGACTTTCCAATCTACTTTTCTCCAATGTATGGAATCTATAATTATATTTTGGGTTAAGGTGTTCAGCTTCTTACGAATAATCTTATCACTGTGTACAAAAAAGAATTAAACCTTTCTTTCCATTTGCTTATTACATATACAGTCAATTCTTTGCTGTATGTGAGTTTTTATAGTCCTTTTAGTTCCCACTCTATATTTTATATGCAAGACACTACTAGAGGATATTGGAAGTTCCATTTGGTTGACTTTACAAGAAGTAGGTTAATTAGCAGGAACATTCTTAGGGCTCTTTTCTACCTGCAGTGGAAAATATTGCAGTTGACTGCTCCCTGGTACACAACAAAGTGCTATTGTCAGCCCAGGAGTGGCAAACCATGTGCTAGGAAACACATTTGCATTCAACTATGGCTTTGGTGCCATTCTTCCAAAAGCAACCACGCGGCAAAAGCAACTTGACACTTTTTGGAATTGTACTGCATGAACAAAATGGTTCCCATCCTCTCAATTGGGACTGCAGTTAAGCCTAGGCCAGATTTTTGCCATTCACAGCTGGTCTGAAATTTGTCCTAGTTAATCTTTTGCAACAGGACAATCACGTCCTGTGAAGGGTAGAATTTTTTGTAGATCTGCACTTTGGAAGATAAGCATTGTCCCAGCACAGTTTAAAGTTACAGTTTAAAACTTTTGACTCGCTACCAAGATAAGCATCTCAAAATATTCCTTGACATTCATCAATTACCTTTAGATGAATTACATCTGTATAATCAATGCCCTCCTCTGAGCTCAAAACAAATTACAGAGTACATTGAAGGACACTAACTTACTATTTCAATTCATTTACAATAGAGAGGACAAAACAAAAAGGCAAAGAAAGCAATCGATAATAAAGATCGTCTAAGTTCATTCTTCTGATATTAAACTGGATGCACAAGGCATGAAAAATGACTTAGCTCTGTTTATGTAATATAAATAATAAATATAAAATCCATAATGAGTTTGTGTGCTAAGAGCTAAAAGCTTTGCATGAAAATTGTATTAAAATTGGAATTAGATGTAGAATAAAAATTCTATAATGCCTTTTAGCAACCCAGTAAAGAGATTAGGGGGGATAAGGATAAGCAACCTTCAGGTTCTATGCGTTTGCACACTGGCACTGTTAGACAAAACTGCATTTTGAGTAGTGCCCAGCATGTTTTTTTGAATCCTAAAAATATTACTTCTAGCAACCAGGCTAAAACATAATGAATCCCCATTTTATCCACAACAAAGGAAGAGTCTGGGAAATATAGGAGGATATGGGAACATTATAGAAATGCCATATGAAAGTTAGTACCCATAACATATACAGGTTCAAAGAGAAATAAGGAACAATGGGCAGCTATTAACCATATGCTTAATGCCAAAATTGCTGAAATAGTGAGCCTGATTTATTAAAGCTCTCCAAGTTTGGATTGGATACACTTTCATCAGTAAAGCTGGGTGATCCAGCTGGAATGGATTTCTTAAAAGTCATTTGCTATTTGTTAGCAATTTTTTTCAAACCTACACCAGATCCATTTCAGATTTGCTGGATCATCCAGATTCAATGATGAAAGTGTATCTCCTCCAGCCTCGGAGAGCCTTAATAGAGGTCCAATGACTCAAATAATCTCAAATGTATTTAAAGGAAAATAAAGAAATATGTAAGCTCCCATGGCTGATTTGGGCTTGAAAAAGGGAAATAAGATAATTGGAGCAAAAGCTAATGTGTTGCTGATACATATCACAGCTCAGTAATATTATTTCCTGAGTCAGCTTCCTTCACTAGGAAAGGGTGATGCCACCGAGCCTTCCAGTAAGATCCTAGAAGGGCTGACAACCGCAAATCTTACAAGAAGACTCTCCAACACAGTGTTGGGTTAGCACAATTTATTTAATATCAATTATGTCTCACCAACAATAATGCTTTACCAGTATATACTGGTATATGTATACAATAATATATAAGGTAACCCTTCTAATACAAATCATGGCTCCATTGGTATCTGTGACACTGCTCTCTCTTGGTTTGTCGGCTTGCTCCTACTTTCTGCTCATTTAAAAGAGCACTCAAAACCCATTTTTTCAAACTTGCCTATCCGTCTTCTTCTGTCAATTGAAACCACCACTACTTCCCACCACTACATATCTCACATCCTATTGTGTGTAAATTCCCCAACCTACTAGATTGTAAGCTCTTCGGGGCAGGGTCCTCTCCTCCTGTATCACTGTCTGTATTAGTCTGTCATTTGCAGACAATAAATACTATTTATTGTACAGCGCTGCGTAATATGTTGGCGCCATATAAATCCTGTTTAATAATAATAATAATCCTAAAGGAATGCAGCATATCCTGTAAGGTTTAAGGATGATTATGGGTCAGTACTGGTCAAACCCGGCCATTGTCTTAGTTCCTTCCTGAGTAGTTAAAAACACAGTGCCATACCTAATGAAGGAGTCTTGGCCAGAGCTTGCTGGATGCAACATGTTTCTTTGATCATCTGCCAAGTTATTGATTTCCAGCAGAATCTTTGGGTGAATTCAGTTTTCTTCCGCAGCTACGTATCTTTTGTTACCGCTTAATAATTGTTATTACAGTATTGCATTGTTTTGTCTATCTATCCTAATATTAAATAGTATAATCATTCAAGTCTTTGTGTTATCTCTCTTTGTACACTTCAAATTGAACCCATCAATATTTACATAAACTGTCACAAATTATATCCGTGACATACCACACAGTGCATGAGCATCTTTAGGCATCTAGGTTTGATGGGCAGAATCTATTATGTAAGGTGTTTTTTACTTTTCAGCTGTTGTTTATTTGTTTGTTTTTTTAATGATTAATTCAGTGTTTACAGTGTTAAGCTATAAAAGTTCAATTGAACTGGCATTTGGATAAAAGGTGAATTTTTATTAAGGCTGAAACTATAAAATTAACCTATAAAGTATGTAGAAAACCTGACCATTCTATAAACTAACTTTTGTTTTGTAAAATTCAAAACTTTTAGTTAAAAAAAGTGCAAAGGTAAAATTCTATTGAGAATAACAAATAATTGTATATGCTATTATACTTTTTTGTGCAGAGTGTAGCAGACCCATTTGCCTATGGGCCATTTCAGACCCACAGTAAGCCACAGTGGTCTGCTGCGGGCTATGGTCCCTAACCATGGCCCAACCTATTGGCATGCAGCAGATCACTGATTTGTGGCAGATCACAGAGTAATTTACACAAGCAATATGTTGCTTTTGGCCATGCAGTTGTGCCCTGAAGATCTGCACTGTTGCCACATGTAAATGTTGTTGCCCCTGGTGTGGCTTGCCTCTCCTGGTCACACAACAGGTGTTTGCTGTGAACATTGGAGCTGTCAGCCACATGGCTTACCATTTAAAAGTACCCTTAAAGCTAAAACAAAAACTCTATCTAGAGGAGAGCAAGCCCCTAATACCACCAGCTCTTTAACTAAGGTATTGGGTGCAAAAGAGAAAGGAGACCTACCTGTTCTATCTGACACAATGTCTAACTCACAAGAGCGACTCAAGAGAATTCACAAACTCTTTGTCAGGTAAAACATTCTCTATTTGTGTGTCACCTCTATATTTATCTGTTTGCCCGCAGTTTCAGGCAAACAAGCCAAACATTGTCAGTTTCGAGATTTGCAATCGCAATACCAGTCTGAAAATGGAGGCTGTCACTTTCAATCAAAGCTGGCCAAAACGATAGAGACAGCGGAGAGGGCTAAAAATGCTTTGAAATTAATCATGCTAATATGCGCAAGAGAAGTATGACAAGTTTTAATCCGAAGATGAATTCCTCCCTGATTTTTCTCTCAGATATTTATAACAAATTTTACATTACAAATAGTCAAAGAATGGATTTAGATTAGAGGCTGCCAGGAGAAATTAGCATGGACATTTGTATAGATTCTAAAGTTTATTTCCTTGCCGATGTTTGACATTAATGACAACAATCAAGGGTTCCATTCTTGTTTTATCAATCAACGGGCTTACAACAAAAAGTTCTCGCTGATCACGGGGAACAGTTGGGCTGCTCCCTGTTTATTTATTCGGAATTCTGTGTCTTGAGTTGAACAATGGCTCCTTCCTTTCCCAGAGGATAAAGGGAAGATGATTGTGAACCAAACCAAAGTCATTTTGTGCAATTACACTGGAAACATTATAAGACTTCTCAGCTGTGTGACTGAGCAGCCAGTAAAGTGTATTCATCGATCTGAGATAAAGAAACAGGCTATTTTGTCAGGAAAATAAAAAAGACTGACATACTACAGGATATAATACAGGTGGTTAAAATTGAAGCTTTTACCCCCAAAATTTGGCAATATTTTACAATTTTTAAGACAAAATTAAAATATGTGTATACTTGAATGTAGGCCAATCAAAATATAACTTATTTTTTAAGGAAAATGCTTGCGAGTATAAACCTAAGGCACAAAAAAACTGCTGTAACAATAAGAACAGTAATAAACATTAATATCTATAAAATAATGTAAATAAAACATTCAGAGTGTGTTGTTTTTAAAACATTGGGCTGGGTCTGTTTATCTTTTTTTTCCTTCATTTTACAGGTTTGTATTTAAGTTGGTTAGGATGGTTCACTTGCTCTTCAATAATCTTTTGTGCAATAATGTTGCCCACCAGTAGATAGTGATGTGTCCCCATGTACAATGTGTAACAAACTTTAATAATGTCTCAGACATCAAGACCCAGCACCATCTGGTGGAATGATGGGAATATAAACCTTTTTCTAATAGAATTTTAGGTAAAAAAAGGGTATCAGTTTATACTTAAGTATATACAGTATATAAAAAACAAAAACCTTTTTTTTAGATGGCATAGAGAATGTTTGATTTTTTTTTTCCTTTGACTATTTAGGTGGGTTGTCCTTCACTTTTTGCGGTAACTGGCCTTTGCTTTGATCATTCACTACTGCCGGATCAAAATAGGTGGAAAATGTCTGATATGGTTTTGTTTGTCATGACACTTTCACTGACACATGGCTTTGTTTATCATAAAACCTATTTGAGCTTCGGGGGGGAGGGGGTAATGTATGGCTTGGTTTATCATGTGATCAAAGCTGATAAAAACGGGTTGGTCTTTTGTCTGTAAAAGAAACGTAGCCGATCCTGATTTTGCAATAGCTTAGGCAAAGTAGGTAAAAACAGACTAGCTATGCAGTTAACATTTCAAAATTAAATAAACCATTCCACCCAAAAGTGGTCTTTAGGCTTTGGTGATACTTAGCAATATTGCTGGGCTTACATTTCCTAGGTTTAACAGTTGTTGTGCCTATTATGAGGGCCTTCACTCTCACCGTTGCAATTTGTATTTAATTTATTATGGTGGGGAACAAAATAGGAGGAGTTGGAATATACCAAGGTGGGCAAGAACACCCAAATCTCCTAGGTAAAAATGAACAGAACTGTGAACTTTGGCAGGAGGATCACACTGTAGAGGTACCCAAGACATGGGCAGACAAGGGAAGACTCCCCTCAGCCAACAAGGGCCCCAAGTCAATTTGACAGGGAAGCCCTTAGACCAGCAGTCCCCAACCTGTGGTCCGCCGACCACCCCAAAATTTTAGTGGTCCATGGCTCTGGCTGGTGCACCCCCTAGCAGGGTCAGGAGAAGGACCCCACTTGGGAGGGGGTCAGAACGGCCAGAGCTGCGGACCATTTTTCCCATATGCAATGCAGGCTCAGAGCGATGGGCAGGTTGTATCTCTGGAGGTCTGAGCCTGCGATGGGAGAGTGGGCAGGTTCTGGCATCATAACATCACTCCGGGGGAAGTTTCTTCCCCTTTGAGTGACACACAGCACCCCACGCATGCGCAGTCCGAAGTCCGTAAATTTAGTGGTCCATGACGTCCAAAAGAATGAAGACCACTGCCTTGGACAGTTCTGCTCAAAGATCCAGTGTTGGCCATGTCCACTACAGACCCATGACATATAGAGGCTCACTTACCATGTTAGGCTCTATCCATAATTAAAACATAACATTTCTTAACAAGTTGACCTGTTAATTATTTCCTAGACACTTATTATTCTTCAAACTGAATTTTGGAGGAAAATTGGGAAAGTAATGTAATTTGTTTTGCTTTTTTTTTTTTTTGATGCAAGCCCATATTTTCTCTTTTGAGGGAATTTATTTTCCAATATGTCTAATATGTCTGAAAAATCTCCCCCAGAAACAGATATCAGATATTACGTCTGCTCCGCCTGTCACAGCCTTTACATTTACAAGCATAATTCTGCATGTAAATACCCTCAGCAGTACATGCGTGTGGAGTGCACAGTTATTTCATTCCCTTATCTGCACCAGAAGTCATCTAATAATAAGTGCTCCGATAACAGGAGATCAGTGACAAATAGGAGCATTTACAACATAATGCGATGACTTTGAAATGTTGCTCGCCTGACATTTCAGGGATCAGCAATATTCTTTCTGTTCACCAGATGAATTTAGCCAATTTGTTATATGTGACAGTAACTAAAGGCGTACAATATGGAGTCTGTGCCGTTTCTACGCAGTAGATGGTATCAGATAAGTGGGAAATGATGTACTTTCTTTCACAGCAGTTACAAGGAAATATTCTGATCATTCATTTTAAGGTATTATGGATTTTTTTTTACGAATTTGGCGTGATCTATTTATTTCGATACATAGAAGGACTCAAACCTTAACAAATAGTAAGTATCCGTGTTTCCATAGAAATCACTCATAGCAAGACACACATTCATGTTAGTCAAATCTCTGTTGTTGCTTTTACTAGGGAATGGTTAGACCAGTTTACCTCAACAATTTCCAGGGTAACCCTTAAAATAGTTAAAATAGTTTCAGGGAACTCCTTCTAAAATAAATTCATTAGAATAATGCAACCTTACACTGACTGTCCTCTGAACATGGTGGTCTAACATCAATCCATATAGACAGATGAAAAGATCAATGGGGTCATGTTTGTGGCCCTTCCAAGTGGTGTTAGACCAAGAACTACGCAGGCAATAACATATTGTAGGAAAGTCAGCCTCAGCTCAAAAAATCCCTGACAACCTCTGGAGGAAACATAGGATTCCATGTGACCCTGGCTGAAAATGACCGAAAGTCTAAGGCTGATTTTTATTGCTATCTAAAGATTGTCCTTTTTACGTCTTGGTGACTATTTCCATCCCTCCCAGTTTACCATTCATTAAATACAAAGGAGTTCAAAGAAATGTTCCCAAAATCAGAGAGCAATTAAAAAGTAGACAAAGGTTTTACCTTTCAATTATTCACCAAAACACAACAAAACTTGGGGTTCTGATTACATTTTGAAAAGCCCAATTTGGGGTCTTGAGTAGAAGGGATTTAGGTTGTGGTGAAGCTGCTTTATGTTGCTTCCAAACTATCTTCCCTAATAGCTTAGAACAGGGGTGTCAAACTCTGGCCCGAGGGCCAAACTTGGACCCCCAAAGAAACTTTTTTGGCACCCAAAGGAATTCCAAATATGAATTGCAGCTGGCCCGCTGCTGCATTGAAATAGCGCTGTTACTACAATTCCCTGCATCACTTGCGTCTATAGACCAGCGGTCTATGCATGGCCCCACATTGGACTGTTTTATAGATGCACGGAATTGTAGTAGCGGTGTTATTTCAGGGAAGAGTTCCAGCCACTCATAACATTAGGCCCCGCATTGGACTGTTTTATTGATGCCGGGGATTGTAGTAGTGGTGCTATTTCTCTATTATAGGCCTGTTCCAGATTGAATGTTAAGCAAAACCTCTTTGTTTCCATCTGAAAAGGTTTTATATCTAATGAGAAGGAAAACTTCCTCAATTTTTTCAATAAATTCAAGTTTAGCCTGCGACTTTGTCTAATTTTTTTATTTTGGCCCTCTGTGTATTTGAATGTGACACCCCTGGCTTAGAATATGTTATTTTGTTTATGGTGATATGGTTGTAGTCCAAGTCAGGAGAGCAGTCTGGGGTCACAAGCCCCATAGGTACAATGGAGAGATATCCTCTCCGGCCTTGGAGAGCATCAATAAATCAGGCCCAATGGCCAATGTAGACTCCACGCACATGCCTGTCCTGGACCCATCTGGCTCCTCTGGACATTCACTGCACTTTCATGCTGCAAATTTCCAAATATCCACTTCACAAAACATATTTCAGGGCTCGATTGAATAAATCCCCAGTGGAGGAAAAAAATTAATTGCATGCAGATGATTGCTTGGATGAAAATAAACTAATAATCAGACTTGGTTAACAGGTCCATGTGAATATTCTAAATGTTATTTGTCTTTTTTTTTTTTTTTTCTACGACACCTGCTTTCTCTATAACACTGTGGAGTATAAACGAGCAGCAATCAAACCTCTTCCACATGGCTCTCAGAATCACGGCTAAGTCTGTAACGTCAGACAGCTGGCAAACAACAGCCATTGCATCTTGTAAAAAAATCAAAAATGGGGAAGAGAACACTAAGGTTCAATGAAACTTTAAACAATGACATTGTTTGCTATTAAGCGGCAGCAGAAAACATCTGTGCAATTGCATACGCATAAATCCCTTGAAATCCATTCATATGTAATTCTGTTTACCCCTGCCTGACGATTTTTACTGAAAGATTACAATACAGGCAAAAAATGACCATATGGGTAACTGCCGAATAAATAACACTAGCCAGAGTTTGCTTTTCACAGTTGAATGTCACTGAAAGTGTTCCAGAAACTCTCTAGTTGTTTTCTGTCTCTCTGAAAGTCAGTTCCTAAAATGCAATAGGAAGGACAAAACTGCCATTAACTCCAAGGTGATCTATTACTTTATGATATAAAGCAGATGGACAGACGGAACTTGGAGGAAACAAAGAATGCAGACATGGTGGAGCGTTTCAAAAAGTTGTCACAGGGATCACATAATGACAATTAGGAATATCAATCTTGTAGGATCACCAACAGAGACAATGACCTATATAAACACCAAAGAGGCTTAAGCACCCTACACAGATATGAAAGGACATCAGTCACTGCTTTCATGGAATTTAGGACAAAAATAGAACAAAAATGTAATATATTGCTCTTATCAATACTTAGATGGCTGTATTAGGTGGCTGTATTTTTTTTCTTCTTTTTAGGATAAGATTTTCAGCACATACAGAAAATACCTGTTGATTTTGAAAAATGCAATGGTATTTTTCAATCCTGTTAATTTCTTTTTTCCAATCTATCTTCTAGTATTAATAAGAATATATTATTTTGTTCATGGTGATGTGTTTGTGGTCCAAGTCAAGATAGCATCCTAGATTTCCAAACCCCATTGATGCAATGGGCTTGATTTATTAAAGGTCTCTAAGGCTGGAGAGGATACACTTTCATCAGTGAAGCTGGGTGATCCAGAAAACCTGGAATGGATCTGGTCCAGGATTTAAAACATATGCTAACAAATAGCAAAAGACTTAACAAATACATTCCAGGTTTGCTGGATCCCCCAGCTTCACTCATGAAAGTGTATCTTCTCAAGCCTTAAAGCACTCCAAGGCCAGATAGACTATCATATGATAACTTGGCTGATCCAGCAAACAAGGACTAGATTTCTTAATCTTGTTTACTAGATTGTTTGCTATAAGTTGTCAAATGTTTTCAATCTTGGACCATTTCAGGTTTTCTGGATCACCCAAATTCTCCAATGACAGTCTATTGTGATTTCTATCTTGGATAGTGTTAATAAATCAGGCCAAGCAAGTCATTGTAGCCCCCCTAAGACAGGAAGTGAAAATAAATTTAAAAACATTCTAAAAAGAAAAAGTAAGCCATAACATCTAAGGACTGCTACCTTTTACATTTTGTTATTGGGTTTAAATACCCCTTAATTCAAAGTGCCAGGCAGATATAGAATAAACTGTGCCCTACATTCAATAGCAAATCTTTCAGTTCATTTTTAGTGTTATTGAACTGTTAGTGAAGTCAGCAATAAGAACTTGTCCAGGTCCTATCCGTGTCAATGAATTTAGATGTAAAAACCACTTCCAGAAAAGAATAGAGAATTTTGAAAACAAATCACCACAAAAATGTGCAAAATTGTTGTACATCCATTGGGTTATACGTCCAAGTAGAATACCACATTTCATTTTGAAATTGTTCTAAATTTTTGCCACAATTTTTGAATGGGAATTAAAAGTTTCCAAATCTATGATAACTAGAAATGAAGGCAGAATACACGCGTCTCTGCTCCTATGAGAATATTTTTTGTTTGTACATGATCAATTCAGCATAACTGATTGTGCTTTTTTGCCTTTTCTCTATTTATACAAGACATTGCAAGATCGTCTCTTGCCCCACAGGGTTGAGCAAGAGGCATGTTATACTAGAATTATTGCAGGTCACTAATCCAAATCCCGCTACTTATACTTCTACCATTCATAAAATACATTTAATGATACATTATTAGATATACGGTTGCGATGATTTGTGTGTACCTGTTATATTTCCCCAGGGTTTAGCTTTAAAGTTAAGGCTTGGTAATTAGCAATTACTTTTTAGCACTGTTGCTGTTCAAGTTCATGCGAACTAAGAATTTACCCTGACCATGCTGGTGTTCACCGATGCTTCCTCGTAATACCCAAGTGCACATGTTTCCTGCCAGGGGACTTTGGTGCCACCAGCCACCTAATCCGACACCTGTTTTACTTGGTGTATTCCCCTCTTCAGCCCCATAATAGGCTATAGCACACTTCAGCCACCATTTCAGTGTATGATCTTCTCTGTTGGTTGGGGTCATATTGTTGCTAACATAAAAGTACTTTCGAAATTGAAGTGCCAGTATTGCAGTCTTCCTGCATTGCTCTGAGAATTAGAAGTTGTATTGAGACTGGGTAGGTGAAAGAAGGGATGTGTGTGGCATTAAGGGCTTTTAAAGGAAGTAAACTAAAAACAAAAAAAATGACACTTACCTTTAATCCCACAGGTCCCTTGATCGCGCTGGTTCTTCCTATGATACGGTCCCACGTCATCCTGGAATTCCTCTTGGTCCTGTCGGGTGACGTAGCTGCTGTGAAGTGGGAGAAAAAAGAGAGAGCTGATCTCACTGCACATGCATGAGATGGGCATCTCTTTCCCCCAGGAGGAAAATGTCCCTTTTGCGTATCCCCAAGATCTCAAGAATGCTCAGAAGGAGCAGCCAGAGCCTCCAAGAATGCTTGTGATGTAGGTATCCCAGGAGGCTCTGAGTTCCCATTAAGTCTTGATCGCCAAAGTTAAGTACATAACTGTTAATATCCATTTTAGAACTAAAAAAGCATACCTAAATTTCACTTTCACAAAAGTGTAGAAAATCTTTTTTTTAATGTAGGAATGTAGGGTGATGTAGGAAGAAGAACTAGGAAGAAAAGGAAAAGATGGCGGCTCCCGGAGCACTGGCTCGGGGACGGATGTGGGGACTATGCAGGACCCGATGGAAGAGACCTCCGGATTGTAAGGAACTTACCTTTCCAGTGAGCCCGCGGCGTCCCTGGGGATCACAGCCGCAAAAGGAGATGCCACTGCAGCAGGCAGCATGGCCGAGGCTGCTGCCCTGCTCGCAGCGTGTCGCTCCCTGCAGGCAGAGGGATCCGTTTTAGCCGAACTACAGTTCAGCCAGGCGGCATCCCCAGCATCCCTATGGACGTGATTAGAGAAAGTCCTGTTCTCAGCAGTCCTGTGGATGTGCAAAGTAGGGCACATCCCAGGGGTGCTGTGGGAAGAGGTGCACACGCTACCACGCGTGCCTCTTTTACCCCCCAGGACGAGGCACTCGGCTGCCTCGCCACGGGGCGGGACATAGTTTGAATTCCCTGCGGCCAATCGGGATTCAGTTATCCTCCAATCAAATAGTGCCAGGTGGCGCAAAGTCATTGGGCACTCTGGCCATTTAAGGAGAACCTGTCCTGAACACCATTGCCTGCTATAAGCCTCTGTGAGTACAATGTGCTTGGGTGCGTTCTCTGTGTTGGTTCGTATTAACCTGTTGTGTCATTACCAATAGCAACCCGGTCTGATACCTGATTCTGCCTGAACTCCGCCTGTCCTGACCTTGGATTGTTTATGACTACTCTTGCCTGCTGCCTGCCCTGACCTCGGATTGTTCCTGACCTGCCTTTGCCTTACCCTCCTGTACCACACTTATCAGACTGATCATCTGTGATTAACCCTTGCCTTGTTTTATGACTACAAATAAAGCTTGACAGAAGGTTTCTTGGAGTTGGCTGTGGTTCGTGTGCCCAGCCGCATTACACGGATGGATCGGACTGCCCTGCGGGATTGAAGGTAAGTGTGTTTTTTTTGTTATAGACGCTTTTCAGATTAGTTCCTCTTTAACTCTTAATTTTGTGGCAGAATTTAGGGACCCTAGAAAACTATGAAGTAAAATGTAAGTAACTATATAAAATGAAAGGATTTACATCATTAATATACTGCCCTCCCAGCCGCACAAAATGAGACATTTGGTGGTCCTCCCATGCCATTTTTGTACATTTGTCTGCTGTAGACACTCTCCCGGGATCATAATAAAATCACAAAAATTTCTTCCTTATTGACTTCAACGATGGTCGATTCAGATCTGGTCAGAGCCCAAAACAGGGGCATACCATAAGACGAACAAGTCTACAACCCAACAGAGACATGTTTGAGCAATGTTCCTTTTTAACGTTGGAACCTTCATGTTTTCGTGGCACTAAAAGCACATGCAATAAATGTTATTTGTTCTATTTAATTTATACGCTGACATTTCTAGCAACAAAGTCCAGGTGTCAGGCTAAATTTTAAAATCCAAAAACTAACATTCTGCTGCAAATATCCTCCAGCGATGAATTCCTCTGATCTGGCAGACATGAAATCCTTTAGATCAATTCCCTTAGTACATAGACTGCCCACATCTCCTGAGTGATTCCCGAGTTTTTTATCTTTGAAAAACGCATTTCGGTTTATTGATGAAATACATCAGTGAGTTCTCACATGTCACCAGCTTGCAAGTCCTCACAAATAAAAAAATGTGATTAGACATTTACAGAGGCCCTAACATCATACAGGAGGTCAGATAGACTCAGGCGGCAGAAGAGGTTTTGACATAAACCCTGCAATGTTTTTGATGAATGAACCTGACCGCGTGTCCATAAAATGCAGCAAAATCCTCCAGGCTTTTTTCATTCCATAGAGGAATCAGTTGGAGGACCGCTTTCTCAAAGCTTCAATCATTGACCTACTGTATGCCAAGCTTCAGTTAAAACATGTAACATTATGTCTAGAAAAAAAATCTCAGTCTTTAAAATCCAGGCTTCATCAAGCAAGGCATTCTGGATTTTTTTTTAAAGTGGAACTATGATCCAAAATTACATTCTGTACATGATGCAGCCAGGCACTTTCATTGTGTTTTTCACCACTATATCACTGTTTTAAGACCTGATAAACCTGACAAAAGTTGCATGGAGTCACATACTTCCCATTCTTAGACGCACTGGGTATTAGGCTACGTACACACGTCAGATGATTCTCGTCCGATTATTGCTTCAGGACTAGTATTGGACGAGAATCTGACGTGTGTATATTGCTTGTCTGACGTCGTTCATGGATTGGTCCTGGCGGATGCATGATATTTGGATGACTGCAATACAAGTGAAGGGGAGAGAGCAGCGGGGTGCCGCTCATTCCACCCCCTCCTTTGCAGAATGGCGCTGTATGTACAGCACTCGTTTATGCATCTTTCAGTCTTTTGTTGATGGAAAGTATTGTGAAAGATCCTTTCCAACGACATAAAGCTAATGTGTGCACGGAGCATTACTCTTAACACCAAATGACCAAATGGAGCAGCAGGAAAGCAAAGGGATAAATAGCCCATGCTGCTGCTTACAAAAAGCATGTCCTGCATGTTCACAGGTTTGCTTTTAGGTGTTTTTTAGTGCTTAATGGTAAATTTTTTTTAGATCAACTATAACTAACGTAATAAATATTATATATAGTATGCACCATATTGCTGCACCATTCTGGCACTGTGCCCTGCAGACTCACCTCTCTGCGATCCAGTAGCAGTTCTCTTCCAAGCTGAATGACAATCAGTTTCATTCGGCACACTTCCTGTTGGCCAGGCCGTCATGAACACACACCTGGGAGCGGTGTTATAAGGCCACCCTGGACTTGCAGAAGAAAGCTACAGGGAATGGTGAGACATCTTACTTCTCAGCAACATGCTGAGCCACTTAACCTTAAAGAAGGACAATCCATGATGGACAATATATGTTAAAAATTGAGCTTACAGGGGAAGAATATGGATGGGTTGGGAGGATTCTGACATTGGAACAGAGTTTTAAACATAAAAACTTTTCAATACAGCAATTATTTCGTATTCAGTGCTTTGTTGATCTCTAGCAAAGTAAATACTACAAACAACTTTCCCTGTTCCCCATCAAGTGCCCTGCGGGCGACAATGGCATCAGGCCAGCTCATTTTGCCCATAAAGAAATCAAAAAAAATTACTGCTATTAATTCTAATAACTCCTCCACCTTGTTCTTTCAGAATGAGAGGCTGTCAGTCTCTGAAATACCCTGCCTGCTTTTATTCAGTGGCAAAAGCTTGTCATGTTTTGATTCAAAGGACAGCGTCACAGACTCAGACACTAACTACCAAATTCCCTGTCTCGCTCAGCAGGCTGCGGGTCCATATTCATCCAAATGTCACACTCTAGCTATTAAAGTTTAACAAATTCGCTTTTGCAGGACTTTTGTTTTCTGAGACACAATGGGATAAAAATCTTCATGCGGGGAAAGTGTCACAATTATATACTTGAAAAGCATGGCTTCTCCGCCAGTCAGGCCAGTGTGGGGCAAATGAGATTTAAAGGGCAACTATTGTGTATTTTTATTTAGAACTCAGTTACTATTTCACATGTTGAGTGTTTAGTGCCTTATTAGTGCCTTTGCATTGGAATTGCTTCCGCTACTGGCCATCTGTATTAATTTAATTCATGAATATGAATATGGCTAGCATCCCTGGTTGAGGCAGAACACCAGCTACAAATAACATAATGCAATTGATTAAACAGCTTTTGATGCAATATTGCCCACTGCACATTTTTGGACCCCAAGTACATTATTCTGATGACCAGCATCATTCAACCCTTCTTTATCAGAGCCCAAGTCTTCCTCGATCCATCCTAACCTTTGAATGGACAGTAAAAGGAGATGCAGTACAGTGATAAGCTCACCACTATATTACAGTTAATCATTAACACATGAACTAATTGGCAACTCATATTGCTTCGTCCTTTCATACTCTAATTCTGCTATACATTGATAGAGATAGACTGATATCGAGGTACATTCAGGTACATGCACGTTTAAAAGAACCATCAGAAAACCATAAGACCTGCATTCATTTATGTATTTTGCATGCCTCGAGTTCAGCTTATAAGAAAATAGAAACCCTATCACTTGCATCTCATATGTTCTTTAACAGGTTAATATAGTTTTTGTGTCTTTTTTTAACTTTTAATAAAGTAGCACCTGGCATTAAGGACTTTGTTCTGGTTTCTGCATTGCATGGGGTTCTAATGGAGAATGCCTGGCCATTTAAACACATACATACACAGACATGATCCACTGCCGCCACCACCAGGAAATGCACTCTGGGAAATTCCATGCAGCCATGTTATACATTTGGTTCCCTGGCTGCCTCTAAAAAGCGTAGATATACTTACCTTGGAAAAAACAAAAGTCTCCTCTGCTATGAAATTAATGTATCTGCCCGTTTGTAAACATTTAATTCACAGCTCAGTATACTATGGGGGGTATCCTAGCATCCCCTTGGGTTATTGGGAATAATTTACCTCCATTGAGCATGCACGGGAGTTACATTATTTTGTCCTGGCCAATCGAGATGAATGAAAATTGGAAACCTGGAAAAAGGTAGCACCAACAATGGAGCAAGGACAAAATGCAAACAAGCAGGTATGTTTATTTTATTGCAGAAAGAACATTGACTGTCCCTTTCTAAAGGCCATGCCTGGTTGCAAAGTTGTATGCTTAGTTCCATTTTAATACATTAGAATGCTAACCTAGATCAAAATGCAAATAGTCAAAGCAAGCTCCTGAATTCGAAATGGAGCAGAATACCCAGGTATTATTTTAATACAAGCTGTAAAGGTACAAATATCAACAATGGCTCTTAACATTAAAATAACGTATTAAAGCTTTGATATTATCTTAGTAATTAGTTTAAGATTTTAGAATTCAAATACTGACTTTGAGCAAAAAAGGCCAACACTTACATACCATTGCTTCTTTTGTTGTACATTTGGAAACAGCCAGTGGAGAAGATTATGAACGTATTGATCTATTTGCATGCTCAGGGATTGGAAAGGTTCACGTAAACAACAGGTTATATCATTTTAAAACAATATCATGTCTTGATACTGTGAAAATGCTTTATAACAAAGAAACGTCCCAAGGCTGACTACAAATAAGATGAAAGTTCCTTCAGGATTCCTTTGATAGTTTAGAAAGAGACTAGCACCCCAGGTGGCTTCCTAATTTAAGAGGATCAGTGCAAGAAAATCTGAAGACGGATAATCCACATTGAATCAAAATGGTCACAATGTAGAGAGGTGATATCTATGGGATATTGAGTCTATGCGTCATGGAGGTTTTCTAAAGGTGAGGAATGGTGCACTCGGTGGCAATGTCAGAAAGTAATGTTTATCAGATTTAAAAGTCACTGCTGCTGCAACTAGATAATTCCCGTAGAGCTTAGAGTTTCTTGGGAAATTGAAGGTGGAGGTCAGCACATTGTTAGAGGCACTGTAATCCTACCTAAGCGTGTGCAATCAAATCACACAGTTACAATGTCACAAAAAATACCTTGCATTTGGCTGGAGAGAGATAAGACGTCACGCTATTTAAAGACTGAAGGTGAACAAAAGCATTACTGTCGCTTCCTACTCATCCTCTTTGTAAATTCAGTACATTAACTGGATAACTGGAAGTGTAATGTTGTTTGTCGTAAAAATATATCACAGAACAATAATGCAAAAAAAGGCAACTCCAGCTTGATAATTCAGCTGTCATTTTGAAACTCATTTCTGTAGAGCAGAGTTAACTGGAGCTATCTGCCAGTCCAATATAGGCTTCCTTGGCCACAAGCTGCAGTTGATGTCCTCAGTAGCTCAATGTGGCCAAAGGTTGTCTTAAACAACCCTTTAAAAGGACAATGCTGAACCTACTGGTCAGCTGTTGCACAAGCCATTGGAGGTTGGCTACCTACCCAAACCTACCCAATCTACAGAATGATTTGTGTAGGACCAAGATGCTCAACCATATCACTTCTAGGACCTCACATGTGTTGGACATGGAGGGACTGAGACTGTAAAATTATCTCACCTAGAATGACTGCTGACAAAGTCAAATGAGGTGTTGCCTGACCTTCC
The DNA here is from genome assembly GCF_032062135.1 of Pyxicephalus adspersus. Taxonomy (NCBI): domain Eukaryota; kingdom Metazoa; phylum Chordata; class Amphibia; order Anura; family Pyxicephalidae; genus Pyxicephalus; species Pyxicephalus adspersus. The sequence goes on from NC_092868.1 coordinate 48,858,380, forward strand.
CTGCATTTAGGATAAAGCTGACCTATACTCAAAATTTTTACTTTACTCTTTTATAAAATATAAAAATTCTAATTAAAAACATGGGAGCACAGAGCCTCACAGGATATAAATCTCATGCATCCCTGGAGGCTCTTGGCTGCTCCGTCTGCACATGCCTGATCTCAATCTCAGAAGAAGTCCTTTCTTTAATAGGAGAAAAAGAATTGCTGATCCCATGCATGCGCAGTGAGGTCGGCAATCTTTTTCCCCATCTACATAAGCCGATCTCGTGAGATCGGGTGAAATACGGAGAAGAACCTGGAAGAAGGGCAAAGAAGATGGCGGCACCCGGCTGAAGAAGGATACTGGAAAGACATGGGACCCAAACGAAGAAACCTTCCAATGGATGGATGGATCTCCGGGATTAAATGTGTGTGTGTTTTTTATATTTTGCGTTTAGTTTCGCTTTAATTGGTTCCTCTCCAAATTGACCCTAAACTGTATTAAAGACATATGACTATGGTAGTGACATTGGATTGTGAGCCCCTTTGAGGGACAGCTAGTGATAGGACTAAAGCCCTGTGGAATATATTGGCACTATATAAATACTAGTCAACAATAATAATAATATAATGATCAAGTACATGTTCTGCAGAGCAGCGCTCTTTGGTGAAAACGTCATCTCTATTGCTGCATGTAATTATTTTATCAACAATTAACACTAGCATGTACTATTTGGGAAAGAATTTGGAATGTTCAAAATGAAAAATGACTTTACATCTGCACAGGAGAAAGGAGAGACATTTCCACGTTTTCCCAACTATAAAGAGACCTTGGACTTTTCTCAACATCCTCTGTATCCCCCTTTTCCATATTAATTTCTTGCTATAAGCTTTCAAAGGAGACCAGAGAGGAGAATACACAATTGGAGACTTGGTGCCAACCAGAGGGAGCAGCCAACTCATCTCTGGGTACACTAGACACTGGCAGTAAGTACTATTACAGTAAATATAGTCTCCAGGTCAAGTATCAGTTATGCAGTGTGCCTGAATTGATACCCATAGTTGTTAAGCCCCAATAAAAAAAATAAAAATGTGACAACATGCTAGACAGAGTTAAACCCATTGGCTCTTTTTCAGCAGATGTAGTTTGCCTATCTCCTATGACAATCATAATTCACAAGCTTCTTCAGTTAAACTGCATCAGTTGCTTTCATTCTATAATTTGCATTTGCCATATATAATATATTCATGAATTTTTATCGGCTAAATAATTTGTAAATTATCATACGTACCCAGTCACCCCTGCAGTGCTATAAGGCTGCACATCAAAAAACAGTTTAAAACATTACGTTGCCTTCACTTCTACAGGCTCAGTGCTGCTTCACTGCATTTTGTTTGTTTCATGTTCTACAAGTGAATATCACTCTGTTGGTGACACCAATCTATCCATTCACTTCCACCCAATCAAGTGCCATTCACATTTCTATATGAACTACAGAGTCTGACTCTGAAACCACCTCTTAGGGCCCCTTATGGTCACACATTGATGAGTGCAAATACAAAAATTATTATTTTTTTAATTTCAGAGAAGTAGGGAGGTCACTGGAGAACAATGTCATTGTAGCACAAAGGGTGACTGGAGCACAGAAGTAAATGGGGAACAGTATCACTGAGGAAAAGGGCCAGTGGAACACAAAAGTTCACTGAAGCATGGGATCATTGGAGCACAAAGATTCTAGTAACAATGGTAAGACTCTATTGGATAAAAAGCTGAGGATGCAGACAGTGGCCACACCTCGGTGAATTTTTGCTCAAATTGCAGAAAAATGGCTAGCACAAAGCTATGAAACATCTTTCACAAGCAAGTTCAAATGTTAAAAAAGTGCAATCTGATATACCACAATCAGGTTAAATGAAAACTTTCATAGACACAAGCAAAAGGAATTTATGGTTTTGCCCCGTGTGAACACAACACAATATCAATTTAAGGGTGAATAAATGAGCTAGTTAAATATATTTTCTTTTATATGTTCTCCCTCCTGTTCTTCATCCTCCTTTCTCCCCCTCCTTTCTCTGACTATTTCTCTCTATATACAATTCCAACTTAATTATAACTCCAGGTCAGCTTTTCCTGTTAAACACTGTTGTAACAAATTAACTGTCTGAGTTTAGTTAATTCTAGCAGCGAGCAGCTATAGTTTCTTGTCAATAGATTCATGACATTTTCTTGCAGGCCTCATTTTTACAAGGTGACCCCACTACTTGATGAAAAAAAATCCATCGCTGGGACTATTCTGACACATCTGGAACATCGCTAATTTACATTTCCTGTGCCCTTTATTGACGTATCAACATTAACCTACTTTCACAATGGCCGCCTGCCCAGCATTCCTTGCGGGGAACACTACGCAGAGGGACTTGGTTTTTTTTTTTAGCAGCACCTAATGTTGAGTTTGAAATATCAGACAACAAACTGTTTTATATTTCATTGTGAAATCGTGATGGTAAGATGTAATTGTAAGTGCTTAGAAAAAGAGTGACTGCAAAATTAAAATGTTATATCAGATGTAAGCCAGAGTGAAAATGGCCAGATTGGGTGACAATTGTTATGGTAATGGACCACAGCAGACCCTGTGCTTGGTTTTCCTTCCCTTGGGACCTTATCTGGCCAATTGTAAAAAAAGAAATATTGGTTATAGTAGCCAATTACCAAGATCCAGCATTGTAGGACGGTTAGGGGAGTGGGGACTCATTAGATCAGTGTAATCTCTGATCGTTGGGAGCATTCCCAAAGCATGTTATGCACACTACTGATAAAAATGGAGTGGCGGAGAACAAATGATAGGTGGTTACACTATTTTGTCAAAGCTTTGACTGAGCCTCTGTACAAAGCTAGCTCAATAAAGACAAGACCTAGCATCATTTCACCCACTTTGTGTAAGCCTATACCAATGTTTCTCAACCAGGGTTTCTCCAGAGGTTGCTAGGGGTTCCTTCTTGAGAAATGGGCAATTTGTGCTTCGCAGGTCAGTGTAAGTGAAACCAATGAACTTTTGGCAATCTATAAGGGTCGCATTCGGCCAGTAAAGAATAGGGCATTCTTCCCAGTGACCTCCATACCAATGTACTGTAAATATAGTAATATAGTAATTAGCAGAGGTTGGAACTCAAGTCGCGCGACTTGGACACAAGTCTGACTTAAGTCACCTAATGAACTACTTGCAACTCGACTTTGGGTTTTCCCCAGCGACATGTAAGTGGACTTGTGACTTGCTTTCTCTGCTGATAGCTGCAGGGGACAGGGAGGAAGGCAATGAGGCTTCTGTTACACATCCCCTCCCCCCCCTTCAGTTGTCAGAGGAGAAAACTTAGAATGCAAGAACGGAGGGGAGGAAGGCAATGAGTTTTCTGTAACATAACACCGCCTTCATCCCTGCCTTTCTTGCATTCTAAGATTTCAAAGGCTGTGTAACAAAAACCTCACTGCCTTCCGCCCTTCCCCCTTCAGCTGTCAGAGGAGAAATCTGTAGACTTAAAATGTGATCCTGTGCTCAAGAACAGGATCATAGCTCTGTTTCTATATATGGACAAATAGGGATAAGTAAATTGATTTGACTTGGGACTCAACTTGGAAGTATTCTTGGTGACTCGAGACTTGACTTGGGACTTGATGTCAATGACTTGGAACTCGACTTGGACTTGAAGGGTGACGACTTAGTCCAACCTCTGGTAATAAGTGGGTCTCCTGATGACCTGTAGGTTTTTTCAATGGTTCAGCCATGTTAAATAGGTCATGAAACACTGGCCGAGATAGTCATGGACATAATTCCTTCATTAAAAATGAATGTGTACCATTAGCACTTATTGAATATGGCAAACCACTGGTGACTCCTGGGGCTAAGCAAGGTCTAAACAGCTGGTGGCATTGCCTGTGAAAAACAGTGGGGTCGATGGTGTTTCTCTAGCAGCAGCAGGACTATATATGTAAATGAATGCAAAATACCTTCTTTAAAATGGAACTAAACCCATGATACGCATGCATCTCCATTCTTTTGCAGGGTGCCACAATCTTCCTTCTTCTTTTGATTGGCTAAGCCAGAATAAAATGACTGTGCAGGAGTTGATTCATTCCTGGTATGTGCAAGTGAAGCCTTTTCTCCAGTAATCAATGTTTGTGCAGCTCAGACAAATTTGACAGATGGGCAGTGATCAGGCAGGTAAGAACAGTTATTACAGAATGGACATTGCCTGTCCCTTTCTGCACTAAACACCTGTCTTATATAATAAAATCAGATGTGTTTTTGGAGTTTAGAGGGTTCCCCCTCATAAGAGATTGGTACTGTGTGAACTGTTAGAAGGAATCATGAAGGGTAATTAGGATGATCTCCTCATCTGCGTCAGCCTTTCTTGACCTTTTCAAAATAGGGGAAAGCTTTATTAATTTTCGGGTCTTCGGGGAACCCCTGCTATAATATCTATATCCACAGCCCACAGTATGGCTTGGTGATCAATGGGAAGAACACCTCCTATATTGCTGGCCATTGGGAAGAATCTCACTCTTACACAATTAGCCAAAAATATCATTGGTGTCAGAGGGAACCGAGCTGGGAGGTCCAAACTGCCTATTGCTCAAGGAACACCTAGCAACCTCTGGAGGAACCCTGATTGAGAAACACTGCTCTAAAAGGTCCACCCTAAAAAAACGTGCTACTCTTTAAATGCCTGGAAAATGCTGGCTTTTCATAATAAATTTAAATCAAACTAAATGTAGACTTTACATGTTCTGATTTTAACTTTTTCCATCCTGGCACACCCAGTCCCTACTCCAGATCTTGGTTCACCGCTCAGCAATTATCAGATTGGTCTCAAACAGACCTGTGAAGCAGAAGCAGCAATCCTGCTTCACAATCCATATTAATATTACTGTACTTATGTATGTGTTATGTACCAATCTGTATTACCTAGTCATTGTCTGCTCTCTGTAATGTATGCCATTTATACAGATGATGGAGACAAGAATCATTCTATCTCACTGTATTCAATGACAATGCTGTGATAAAATTTAGAGAGTTTACATTTTATCTTTATGCTTCCTCTATGAAAAATTCAATTTGTAGATTTAAGTACCCAGAGAATAGAATTTGTAAATAGTGTTTGCCAAAGCATCATTTACTTTTGTGTTTACATAGCAGATATTTCATTATTATACCATAAAAACAGTAACCTTGTTTCTCATTCAGACATTATGGGTGCCGAATATATAAAACAATTTTTAGGTGGTTAAACTCCTAACAATAAAACGCTAAACTAATCCCACACAATGATGAAATCTGATTGCTAAAACACACCCTATTTTCCACTAGATCAAGCTGTGCTTTCAACTTTAAAAAATGTCCCACAACTAAACTAATGTTTAATTTTGTGCTTGATGGATTTGACACTTCTGGGAGTGTCGGATACTTGTGTCCGCCTTTCTATGCTATGACTCCTTACTCTGACCACCATGTCAAAGCTGGGCTTGGGACACAACTACAATGTGACATTTTTGTGACCTTTTGAAGTGGAATGAAACCTATGTTGTAAAACAAATTGTGAGCATGCCGGTTGTTTATTGCAGAAGTTAGAAGTGATGTCCCTTCTGCAATAAACGTACTGCTGTTTTTTAAAAACACTCACTTGCCCTCCTTCAAATGTGGGTGCCACCATCTTCACCCTTCCTCTTCCAGGTTCTTGATCTTAGGCAATCTTGATTGGCCAGTCCAGCATGATGTAACTCCTGACATGTGCTCTGGGATTTGTTCATTCCTGGCAGCCGGGGGTATGCTGGGATACCCGGCATAGTACACTGAGCTGCCTATGTGCAGTAGATCATTGAATTTTTTTATTGCAGAAGGCACATCATTTCCATGTTTTGTATTTGGCTTGACTGAGTGCCTGTAACTTACAAACAAATATGCAGTTTAAAAAAAAAATGATAAAGTGCCTAAACCTGTCTTTGCTTAGGCACTTCCTATTTCAGGTGACAACTCATTGCCTTCTAATTTTGTTCATGCACGGACTTATGACAGAGACTGGAGAGTATGAGGTAGTGGTTGTGGAGTCCAAAGATCGTCAGCTCTTTGGTTCCACAAAGGATGAAAAAGTTGAATGCAGGAGACTGAAAACGAAAAGACAACTGTTTGTTATACAGAAGCTTTAGCACAGAAAATGTCAATTAGTTAGATTTTCCATTTGATTTCAAGTCCCCAATGCTCCTATTTTCCACAACAATTGTGTATAACTGGCACTTTAGTTTTTTGGAGAGCTATGATGGAAAGGGAATGATGGAAGCTCACTGAAGTGATAGAGCTGCAAGGGTAAGTTGAAAAAAGACGCCAAACATCCTCTAGTATTTCTGATGTAGCCCATCAGGAGCTTCTCAGACTACTACTCTTCAACAACATCTTTTCAAAACTAAGGCATTGGCTATTAATGTTTGATCAATATTTCAATGACTGGATGCCTGGTCAATGCCAGTTCAAGCTTTAAGCCTCCTCACCCACCATTAGCTACCCATTTCAGACCTGTAGTGTGCCGCAGTGTTTGCCATGGGCTCAACTGTAGCCCCATCCACTTCTATTCAAGTGCATGGAAGCGAATAGTAACTATTTTTTGCATGTGGCCTGGTGCATAAGGGTATGGTAGGTATACCAGGTACCCTATCGACATTAGGGAGATATGGATCGCTTACTTGGTTTTGCACCCATCTCCTAGTGCATAACCATTCATCCCATCTACTTCTATACGTCTAGTATATATTCCTGTCTTTGCACATTAATTAATTAATGAGTCCTCAAAGGAAAATTTATACTATATACTGCCAACCAAAAGTCCAGTTTCAGAGTGACAAATCTATTGATCTCTTAAGAGGAAGAAAGGGCACGAAGCAAGCCACGTAACAGGATGGACAGTTTTATCACTTTTGTGAATCTTTTCCGCAACAAGACTTGGATCTTTGTGACAATGTGGAATTAATAGCCGCGGATGACAGAAAAGGGATTGCTTCTTATCAGATGGAGACACCGCTCTCTACTCAGGTCAAAGCAGAGCAGTTCGCTGTATGTCACCGCTGTGCTACACCATTCTCTAATCCTTTGCTGCAGACATACAGTATGGGAATTTAGACTTTTATGGGTAAGCTGGAGTTGGCCAAGTTAATAAGCAGGTTTACTTTAAAGAAAAACTTTTCTATCTTTAATGAGAACTGTGCAATCTTTTTTTGCACTATAGTAAAGGTACTTACTGCAAAATAAGATGATAGAATTATAGATACATAGATAGATAGATAGATAGATAGATAGATAGATAGATAGATAGATGTAATACAGTTCCCCACAATCATTCAGGTTCACCTGATGGGACATTGTTTTAGCTCTAAAAAACACACACACAGGAATATCACCGGTACTTGCCGAGTTCTGATCGAGACTGAATATTTCATTGGCCATTGTCCCAGGAGTTCTGTGCTGTTCACTGTTCCTATCAAATATAAACGAGGATTGTTTAATGAATTATTTGATGCTGGAATTGAGGTGGAAAATACTGTGAAGCTGAAATGTTCAATATTGAATGTGAAACTACATTTGGGATTCCCCTGAAAAAGAAATAAACTTTTTTTACTTTATTATATTTGTCCCAGTTTGTATAGTCTATAAAAAAGAAATCTGAAACCAGTTGGTGTCTAAAAAAGCAAATTGAATTAACAGGAAATAGGTAGGTTAGGTATTTTAATATTTAATATTTTGAGCTTTCTACAATGATCTCCAAATAAACCCCAGCCTTACCTCTAGTCACAGTGGTACATGGTCCTTCCCTGTACTGATATTACCTACCCTGATTTTATTGCACACTGGGAGCTTGTCTTTGAAACTGCACCAAGGCAGATAGAGCCAATCTCATTTCCAGGCTGATGAAAGTCCAGTATCTTCAAGCCCTTTCCTTACCACTTGATGGTCCCTGACCCAATCCATCCATTCATTGGATATCAGTTCTTCCCATCATAAAGTCTAAGTATCACATGTAGGCTTTACCTGGGTGGTCTTCGTGCATTTCCAACCCACCTAGGAATTGCCAATTCTCCAGCCTGCCATCCACCCATCAAGGCATTTTATTTTGGGCTTTTGGGATGAGTGCATAGGCAGAGTGCAGGAGCAACCCATCAGCACCACCCACCAGCCATGTCCTGCCTATATTGCAAAAAAACGTACAGAGATCCAATGATAACATTAATTGGTATATAAAAAAATTGTAATAAAACAGAAAGGTTAAAAATATTATTGGCATTTTGATCAGGGAGGTACCTGTAAAGGTAAAATATAATCAAATGAAACCTCTTTAATTCTTGCTCCAGTCAAACAAAACATATTTTAGCTGAAATGCAGTCTACCTGCTAAATGGTTTTCAGATGTCTAAGGAGGCATTTGCCCTCTTCTCTCTTTCTCTCAGTTGTCTTTGTAAATTATTGCAATGGGACACAAAAAAAAACATGGGTTCAAACTACTCAATACTACCTAAAAGTGTTTTACTCATAGGATGTTATTATTATTATTATTATTATTATTACACAGTATTTATATAGCTCCATCATATTACACAGTGCTGTACAAAGTCCATAGTCATGTCACTAGCTTTCCCTCAAAGGGGATCACAATCTAATGTCCCTACCATAGTCATATGTCATTACCACAGTCTAAGGTCAATTTTGGGGGTAGACAAAAAACCTAGCTGCATGTTTTTGGGATGTGGGAGGAAACTGGAGTACCCCGAGGAAACCCACACAAACATAGAGAGAAACCGAAAACTCCATGCAGATAGAGTCCCAGCCAAGATTTAAACCTGAGACTCAACCCTGCAAAGGCCAGAGTGCTAACCCCTGAGACATCATGCTGCCCACAATACACATAAGAGTCAAGGTTTCATTTTTGGCATTAGTCCAGCCAAAACTATGGATGAGCACAAATGTTAGCACAAATCAGGACATGTCATCAAAATATACTGGAGCCAATGGAGAGCATGATATAATGGTGGTTGTGGTGGGTATTATAGGCACAATGGGCATACCTTGGCTCCTGATGGCTGCAGAAGCTCATTTTCTAACTATTCATGCCCTTCCACAGAGCAGCTCCTCTTTTAATTTCAATTTCAAAAACATTACAAAATAATGTCACATTTTAGCTAGTATTTACTTGAGCAAGCCTCACAAGTGTAGACATCCAAAAGCCCTTAGACTGCTCCTTGGTGCCACCATCTTGGTATCACAACATGGTACAATATTCCCCTTTGTTCCTCGCATGCAGCTACATTAACGGCTTATGTAGGGAGGTGAGCAGAAGAGTCAGGTCAGCACTGATAGGAATAAGACAGAAGAGGAGAGGGCTATGACATTCAAACAGGGACTGGGCTGTGCAAAGGGAATTGACTCTTCCTGAAGTATTCACATTTTCTAGCAGGTTTAAAGTAAATATCATTTTTGGAGAAATAATAACATTTTTAGTGAAAAGATAAGCAATGCAACTTCTTGAAAGTGACTGGGTCACATCTCATATTTTTTTTAACAAAATATAGTACAGGAGGAAACACACAATATATGTACAGTATTAGATTGGTAGCCCTAGCAGGTATGACTGTGATCTTGACCACATGAAGGGAGAAAAATTGATTTCACCAGACTTAAATATAGAGTTTCACAGACAAATCCATCTGCCTTTAGGAAACAAGCTGTGCCACTGGGCAATGGACACAGTATGAACCTAAAATACATCTTGCAGCTCCCTCCTTTTAATCCTTTGGTCCTGTGCTTTACGTTTATTTACACACTTCTAAAAGATCTAGTGACTGAAGCATGAAGTTGTGGTATCACATTACGCATTCTAAAAAGATCATTTCAAGTGTAACTGTGTATTTACGCTTGATCACGACAAGTTTGATTTTGAACCAAAAATCTATTAGCCAATAGGCATGAGTGCAATTTTGCCTTACCAAAGTTTCTACAAAATCTTCAGTAAAATAGGATAGCAAAGTGATGGCTGCTTGGTTTATTTCTTGTTTTATTTTGTTTACTTTTTTAAGTGCCACAAGAAGATAAAGGGACATTTCCTAAAAATGTTGTCATATCTCCATAAGGAACCCTCCTTAGCTTAATCCAACCTAGAAACTTCTCATTTTAGTGTTCCTTTACTTTCCTATGATAGAGCCCTGCTTCAAAATGTCCTTTAATGCTGGCCATGGCTATACATTTAGGTTTCCGGGACATAAATAGGATCATACCCTTAGTGCTTCTTTTGTTGGAATATATCCTAATTTTCGCACCATGCACCAAGTAGATAGCATTTCAGAAAGTAATTACAGAAGCCATTCCTTGAAATAATCAATTTAATAAAGTGTAGCTAAAGTGATTCTAAACTCCAAACCTTTTTATGCCACAGTCAGTCGGTTCCATGAATCAGTCAGGTTCCAACTTGAAACAATCTCCCTCCCAATTTTTTTTAAAATAGGAAAATCCTCAGTTTTATTCTCCAGTGATTAAGTCTGAAAACACAGTACACACATGTACCTTAAACCAATATTTACAAGTACAAATGGAAACACAGAATAAATAAATATTAATACTTATATGATAAATAAATACAATATATATATTAAATAATACAAATCGGCATTTTATTACTGGTATTCTCCAAAGTCAAAAAAAGTTTTGGCCATAGACACTGTACTTTGTCAACATGCTATAAATTTCCGAGCTACTAACCACTGAATAAACGTAGAAGTCTTATGTAATGTCCAATCAACCGTGTCTAGTTTAGGACATCCCTCCAACCTATCCTGCCTGTATTTGCTTAATGGAATCTATATTCTAGTGTCAGTAGGGTATGGAAGGGTTATTCTTCCAATTCTTGACTTAGACATCATTAATTTGTACAAATGACACAATAATGATGTTTATCCTATTAAGCACATCTTACATCTGTATCTCACCACCTATCTGTACCTAAACCAAGAATTATAATGGATGGCTGGAGCATCTATAGAGAATATGTTCATGCACTATGCATTTAAATTGCTAGAACCCCTTCCAATGAATTCCCGCCATGCTACCTAATTTACACCTGAAGGGTTTATCTACCCCCCACCAGAGAAATGTAAACCTTTGGCTACTCAGGGGTCGTTCATCAAGCTCTGAACATTTATAGACAGTTTGATTAATAAGCCTTGTAGATGAACAGAACAGAATGTCTTAATTATATAACAGTAATGGATTCTGATTGGTCTGCACCATTAATCACGCTCATAAATATGATAACAAGATAAGCTTAAGACGCCTTATGTTACACATGCAAACACATTTTCTTTTGTGATTTATGAATCATACTAACAACGTAAGGAAGGACGAAACATCTAATTCCTTTCATATAATTTTATTGTTGATCCAGAATAGGCTAAATAGGCAACCCCAATTAATCTTGTTAGCTTTGAATGGATTGGTATCACACTGGGGGTAGTTCGATCTTTTTTTGCACTTATAGAGAGCAAGGAAGAATTATAGTTTGCTGGCTGACTTTTAATGCTGTCCCCATTGGGTTGACTTTCTTTTATTTCATGTTCCAGGGCAGTGCCGTGAGCTTGACTTTCTGTTTTCTCTGGTGTGCAAATAGTACATTATATATTTCTTTGGATAATACCCTAAAAAAATCTACCAACAATGCTCTGGTGGTCAAAAAGAAAAGAACCGAGGACAATTATTTCTTCAATGGAAAACAGAGGAGCTAACACCTAAATTCCAGTTTCCTGATTTTGACCTATCTTCAGCAAATCTAATGATTCAGTCTACTGGCAACCAATAGGCACCTATTTGGCAGGCAAAAGCAGGGCAGAATTTACTTTTTAAAATAAGTACTAGTCCAATAATGAGTCCAGTCCTTGTTAACTTGGATCAGATGGGCACGCACAGGAGGTGCCTACCCTTGTGTAGCACTGTCAAAAGTTAAAAAGGTCTGACAAGTTCTTCAAGGACATTTTCAGGAACAAAACTTTCCAGGGAGGCATCTTCAAAACTTGGAAAGAAGAAAGCCTTGACTGTCAAGTATTGTGGGCAGCACGGTTTAGCACTCTTGCCTTTGCAGCACTAGGTCCTAAGTTACTAGGTCCCCTTTCCTTGATCTGGTCCGGAGCCATCCTGGAATTCTGTACGCCATCTTGTTCCTTCTTCTGGCTACATCACCCGATCTCACACTGCGCGGGTGCGAGATAGGGTGGCGTAGTCCACTGTTCAGGGGAAAAAAAAGAGTGTGCATGTGTAATATTGGCATCTCTCTCCCCTTAAAGTAGGGAAAGTAGGTCCCTTCTTCTGCACGATCTTGGGCATGTGCAGAAGAAGCACCCAGGAGTTTTCTGAGTTGTGTGACACAGGTATTCCAGGAGGCTTTGTGCACCCAATTTATCCTCAGCGATCAATGAAAAAAGGGGAGGTGCTTTTTTTTTTTAAAAAAAGGGTGTTACATTAACAAAAAGAAAAATATTTTTACTTCATATAAAAGGGTTGTTTAAAGTAAAAACTTTGAGTTTAGCTCCACTTTAATGACATATGTTTATGGTAGGGACACTGGATTCTGAGTCCCTTTGAGAGACAGCAAATGACATGACTATGGACTTTGTAAAGCGATGCATAATATGTTGGCACTTTATAAATACAAGTTAATAATAATATTAATAATAATATTGTATGTCACTATAAAACATGTTACTGAAGTACATAGAAAACAATAAACTTGTATGCACAGTAACTGTCCTATCAGCAAATGAAAATGCAAATAAACATTGTGGCCCGACAATGTGAACCACGGTTACTTAGCTTTGTATGAAAATTTAGTGGCTCAGAGATCAAACTCAATTAAAAAGGTAAGTTATTATTAAAATAAAAAAACACATTTGGTTCAATGAAAGATGAAACAGATATTTGTATTAATAATCAGAATACAAAATGTAATATTAACAATGTTTACAATTCAATAAAAAGTCACATTTTTTATATACTGTATATGGTGATTTTTAATATTTACTATTACTAGCATTTATAATGTATAGATGCTTTGTATGTCTTTAGTTTAGGATATGGCTTTAGGACTGATGTAAAAGCAGCATGTGTCTATACAAATAAAATGACTTTGAATAGTAGATTGGGAGGGCAATGGACAAGGTATACTTGATGGCAAAGCAACAGTGAGTCTTTTATAAAGCCATTCTCCAACCCATTCACCATCACCATAATCTACATAATTCCGGCTGTCCAGTCCTTGCATAATTCCCAGTTCTTCAAGCTATGTGGTCCCTTCCCAAGCTTTAGTGATCAGAGACGACTATTGTTTTGGGAGGAGAAGAACATAACAAATCCTGTGTAAGGACTTGACTTTAAGTTCAGAAAAAAGAACAGAGTGATAAAGGATTGCAGAGAAGGTGGTGGGCTTTGGAGAGACAGCCATTTAGCTCATTCCTTATCATAAACAAAATTAAGGAACTAGTATATTTTTTATTTCAGAATAGTCACCCGGTGCTCGACAGGAAGGTCTCTGCACACCCCACAGCTGCGAAGATGATAAATAGCTAAGCCTGCTTACAGTCAGGGCTTTTCTGCTTGTCCTGTGCTATTGCTGCAGGAATATTTGTCTCTCTGACACTTCTTCAAGTTATGTAGGTTAATGCTGTCTTGCTGCACTGAAATAAAACAAAGAAAACTCAAGAAAAATTAGAGGTAAGTGCTTTGATTCACGTAGCCGGTAAACAAGTAAATTAGCTGTCTAGACAAATTACAGACATACCCCGGAGGTGCACACTTAGGGCACACAAAATCTTCCCTACAGCAATTATAAAACACATTGTACCAGTTGTTTTATCAATAAAGTGAAGGCATAACAAGCTGGTAAGACAGGCATGTAGTAAATTCAGTGCAGTAAGTGTCATTTATAACACAATACAGACTATTTTTTTTTCAATTGTTTCATTAATGAATTATTCCAGGACATTATTAGTAAAATTCTACAGGGTTCTTCAAAGCTCTGAAATATAAGCAGATGTTGGAACTCGTGTCACTCGACTTGGACTCAAGTGCCACTTAAGTTGCCAAAAAAATGACTTGCGACTCGTCTTAGGGGTTTTGTTTGTTTTGCAGTGAGTCTTCTGTAACACTGCCTTCCTCCCTGCCTTCCTTGCATTCTAAGTTCACGGCTTTCTTCTCTGACAGCTGAAGGGGACCAGAAAGAAGGCAAGGTTACAGAAGCCTCACTGTCTTCCTCCACGTCCCCTTCAGCTGTTAGCGGAGAAAGCCGAACTTAGTTGACTTAGAATACAAGGAATGCGGGGAGGAAGGCATTATAACAGACTACGTACGACTTGCAAACGACTTGATAAATGAAGTGACTTGACTTATGACTTGACTTGGAAGAATTCTTGGTGACTTGAGACTTGACTTGGGACTTGGTGTCAATGACTTGGGACTCAACTTGGACTTGAAGGATGACGACTTAGTCCAACCTCTGAGCATAATATATCACTGCTTCCACAAAAGGACTTAAATAGTCAGTTTGTGGATTTTGTAAAGGGACCAAACAATCAGACTTCTGCCAGAGTGACCCTAGATTCTTTGCTGAGTATCTGTTTACATTTCCAAAACATTGCAGATCTTCCCTAAGTTTTGTGTATTGATTGTTCCTGTCTGTTTTTTTGTAATGGTGCCATAAGTCATTGTGGGCAGTAACCATGATTAGGTGGTGGATTAATTTCTGCAGACAATTACTGATGGTTTTGATCAGTGGTCAGTGCTAGGAACAAGTTCAAATATTTTTGGGAGTGATCTTGTAGAGTGTGCAAGAAGGAGCACAATGAGACCGGGTTATCAAAATTACAGATAGTGGAGAAAAAGATATTGTATATAAAGATACACAATTTAGTTGGCAACTTCTTGCCATTTTGCTTGGATGCCATTACTTGGATTTTATGTGGATACTTGGAAAGCTGAAGAATCTAATGGGAATGCATTCCAATATACTACAAAAATGCATTTGTGTAAGATTTAGAATGTTCAGCTCAGGATGTTTTGTTGAGGTTGAGGAGCATAACGAAGCAGTGATCCCTAGCAATCTAATTCAATCGCTGCCCAGTCTCTGACCATCCTATGCAGCATGACCATAGTCTCTGGCCAACTCTTCTGACTTGCCTGGAGTCTCTGACCATCTTTTGTAGCATACCCATGGTCCCTCTGGGGTCAGGGAAGTCCAGGAAGCCCCCCATTTTGATGGTGTTATAATCCATCACTGTATAGGACAGACTGGAACTTCTAGTAGTTTAGAAGCCTACCAAAACAATTAGACAATATTGTTTTTCCACCCTTTTCACACTGTAAAATGTGAAGACACAATACAGCAATAAGCATGAAGCCGGTACAGGACTGGAAATGATGCCCTTGACTGCTGACTGGCAGCTGGATTCCAAATCTAATAACACCAGAACGCCTTAAGGTAAATGACAGAAAGAAAACTGTATGTGACCTTCAAAAGAGTCCCCAGTCATTTCAGTTCACACGGCAATACAGTAATAAACTGCATGTCAGAACTTATATTGGCTCCCTGGATGCTATGGAACAATAATTTGAAGCATGTCTCTATTGTCTTCTCAGACAACTCTCGATAACTTAGACTTATAACTTACGATTTAAGCAAAGAAGAAATAAATGACCAATTCCTTTTCCATGAACTTTGGGATGTTGCTTCGGCTGCCATTGTTTTTCTTTCATTATTGTACAACATTGCCAGTTAACATCGATGTTGGTGCTTGATTAGAGATAAAGCAAAACTCGGTACTAAATAAAAAGAACATATAACCGAATCTACATTCCAATTCCAAATAGTAGTTTTCATTTTATTATTCTTAGCATAAAACAAAACTCTAGGCATTTTTTTAATTCATAGCTGTTCACTTCCTTTCCAAAAAAACAAACATCCTACTTGTTTTTTCAGTGCACATCAATTACATTTGTAATCCTGGAGCCGTGATCCCAGCTTCCCTTGCACATCATGAATGAATGAATGAATGCCAGGAGTAACGTCATCTCAAACTGGCCAATAAAGATCAGGAAGAAAAGGATGAAGATGGGGGCACCCTGCGATTGAACAGAGACAGGTGACTATTACGGGTTCAGCTTTAAGGTGTGTATATGAATGGTATATAAATATCAGATCAAGTTCTTCTACATAATATATGTGATTTAATATTTATGGAAAATAATTACCAAAAGATGAAAAAGAAATAGTCATTTCCTCCTTTAGTTTGGGACAAAATGCCAAAATTGTGCTCTGTACTGTGCTCGGTAATCCTACAACAAGAACAGTTGAGCTCACATCTATATTTGATACACCAGACACACAGCAAGTGTACTACTGACAGGGTCACGGACATATCGTCATTTTGGCTTCTCCTTCTTTTTTTTCCTCCCATGGGTGACGCCCTTGTCTGTCAAGATGTCTTGTTTTTCTTATGAGACAGTAAAACCCAATGGCTGATTTTTAATATTTGAAGGAAAAAAGAATTTTTTTCTTCTAAAAATGATCCTCACAAGGGATCTGCTTTATGTGGACCTGAACGACCCATGGGGACCACTGGAGCAAGAGTCTAGAACCTGATATTGCTTTTGTAGCCTAGGGGTAAATGTCACCAGCAAATGGAAATCAGTTTGTGTCACTGTGGCTAACGCATTAATGTTTCATTGTATTCCCAGGACCACGGTTTGGGTTTTGGGTGTACAAGGTATGAATTGGTGTTCTTTTGTACTATTTTTTATTGCTTGATGCATATAGCTGTGCTAACAATCACAATTACTTTTCTATTTTTATTCCAGTTTAAGGATCTACAGCATGTTCTTCTAAACTTCATTTGTCCTGTTCTAAAAACAATAACTTTATTTGTGTCAGGGCCTTGCGTAAACAGTTTTATGCAGTTTAAAAGAACAATGGAAAATTAAGTAATCAAATGCGTTTGATAATTTTGTTTTAACCTGCTTTCTGTGAAACCTTTGGCTGAGAATTTTATGACATACTTCTTAAATAAAGTTATCTTATTTTTATGCAGTCTCTGTCTTTCTAGGTTCTGCATCACATGAACTCCAACCCCGGTAGCCACAGTTAGCATCATCAAGAAACCTATATTTCTTTTCAACTATTCCTTCCTACCCAACATCGCCCCTACAAAAAGGATGACTATCAGTCTCTTGTTGCTCCTTAAAGCAGACGTATCACCACCAGTAAAGACTGAATGGGAAATCAGAGCCCCCTGTGATACCCACATCACGTATCCCAGGAGTCTTCTGGTTGCTCCTTCTGCCCATGCCCAAATTAGCTTTTTCTTTCAGTGGAGAAAAAATGCTGATCTCACGCATACACAGTGAGATTGGGACTCTTTTTTTCCCATTTACAGCACGCTATGTCACCCGTGTTTGCAACTATGCAGTGTGAGATCAGGACCCAAACAAGGTCATCTCTGGTGGTATCAAAGGATCTGTAGAGTTAAAGGTATGTGGGATTTTTTTTTTACGTTTAGTTCCGCTTTTATGCAACACATAATCATGCAACTAACTTTACTGTGCTGTCTTGCAGAATTATGGAAATCTCAGGTCTGGATGCAAAGAAGAGAAATACAATTTTTTTAGCCAGACAAAACAGCTCCCATACTTGGCTGGAGCCCAACTATCCATTTTGATTGGACCTGTAAAAGATAAATTTACTGTTACTGGTAATTAACCCTTCTCTCTGCATATTTTTACTCACCAAGATCCTAGTGGTTGGGGCTCCTTCTATTTATTTGCATCCAGCAATGCCTGTACAGTAAATCCCTTAGACTTCTACTGAGCAAGTAGTCAGGTAGCAGATGCTCTGTCTACCTGCACCATAGAAGCCTTACTGAGTAAGCTCTAGTTAACCTTTAAAGAGAGCCTGTTGCCTATAATTAAAAATAACAATGTTACTAAATAAAACAAAGTCCATGGAGTCCAACAATGTCATCCACACTGCTGAAGTTTTTCCTGCCTCGCTAATATTGCAAATTCATCTTAGATCCTGCCACTTCCTAAATTTTTGCCTTTGTTTTTTTGATAATATGCGCTAGATTTTGTGCATGTGCAGAATGAGATGTAGATTTTTTTTTATTTCCTGCCTGACATGGTGTTAGCAACAAAATCTTTTTATACTTTTGAACACCGACCTTTGAACTTCTGGGACGTGTGACATGATGTCCCAGGAGGCTGTGGGTGGACAAGGGTTACGTCTCTCACCTAGGTGAGGAATAAGATAGCAGAGGGTGCTACACGGCAAAAAAAGTATGTCATGTACAGAAAAAAATAAAAATATAAGTTGTAAGGAGAAAAAAGAAATGAGAAAATAGGTGATAGGTCCATTTTAAGAATGAAACTGATGTGTTAATTTCCCTACTAACAATTTCTTTGCTTTATTCCCACTACTATTACAATGATACATTTCTTTGAATTATTGAATGCATCTAGAAATTCACACAGCCTTCAAGGATAGGCTTTAAGAAATGTAAGGCCACAGGTCATAAAAGAAATGTATTTTAAAATGTTCTATTATTCCACAAGTGGTTGTTGTCCTCATTATTCTGCTAGCTACATACACAGAGCACCTATGTTTACAAAGCCATGGCTATAATCAAAATGTAGAATGTACTTGCTGCAAAATTGTCAACAGGAAGATTAAAAGGTGAATCAGAGCCATGATAATGGGTGATACATTTACACATAAGCATTACAAGTGATTCCAGGTATTTTGTAAAATGTTTTTATTGAGAAAGAGATGACAATGTTTGTGCAGGCATTGGATGAACATGAGATCAGATTCTCTGCAAGGTATCAGGTTAAACTGTGCTGACAAAAGAGAAGTTGTAGGTGGTCAGTCCACCCAAATGTTAAGCACAACCCCATGATGCCCCTACATATTAAAAAAAGACCACACATCATATTTATTGATGACTATGTAAGACTAACTGAAATACTTACTTCTAAAGCTCAAATCTTCCCTATACTATCTGCACAAAATCCATTTTGTGGTGTGGTGCATGGCAATGGTGACTCCTTACAAATCCTAGTAGCAAAGATGTCATATGTTCTTTGAAAAACCATTTACTGTGGTTCCATAACAACCAACACTGTGTTTTGGGGGTACACTGGTCCTCTTCATTAAAGCAAATAAACAGAAATGTTCTGTGTGTGTAATCTGGGTCACAAATTATGAAACATCCAGATGCTAGTCAATGTTCTACAACATTGTGGCATAAATTTCCTGTTCACATTGGTTGGACTAGAATTTTAGAAAATGTTTCACCAAAGAAAAAAATACTATAGTAGACGCGGACAATGCCAGCTTCCCCTGATGTTATTGGCACTGAATAAACTCGGCGATGTGGGTATGTGCTGGGGATACGCTTCGTACACACGCTAGATTTATGTGGTTGGAAATGATCTTTCATGACTATTTTCAACGACAAACAACTGAAAGATGAATGAACGAGCACTGTTTTGTTCTATGTAGAGCGGAGGGGATAACAAGCGAGTGGCACCCCGCTGCACTCTCCTCACTTCACTTCCATTACAAATTAATGAACAACGCTGGACGGTGTCTGTACACGTCAGATTCTCATCCCAGATCATACATAACCTTATGTTATCCCGGCCAATCAAGATGGCCAAAGCCCGCAACTAAGAAGAGAAGTTGGAGGAGATAGCAGTTCCTTGCGATGGAATGGAGACAGGGAAGTATATCAGGGTTTAGTTCTGCTTTAATTCTGAAGTTACCCCCAAGAAAGCTAACTCTGTCACCAAATGTCTTTAGTTATCTCGGTTGAATGATGAATGAGAAGAGGAACCCAACTGGTGACACCCAACTGAACCAAAAGCTCTTGCAAAATATTCATCTATCCTCTAATTTTTTTTAAGTTCCAAGGTATTTGAAGCTAGAATTCTGCTTTAACCTAAAGCTCTGCGCAGGCTTTTGCAAATCCAGTGAACCTAACGACTGGAACAAGGGGGGTCACATGATCTAGGGTCTTCTGTATAAAAAAAAAAATCTGGATTCATTTTTTAGAAAAAAAAAAAAAAAGGCTGTATGCATATTAATATACAATGGTCATTTTCATTTACATAAATAGCTTTTATATAGGCTAATCCAATATTTTACATAGAGATGATATTTTCTTTATCTAGATTTAAAGGCAGAAGCTGAATCCAATAACTGAGAGCACTGTTGACATTTTGTAAAAAAATAACATAAATATGAATAATAAAATGGAATAAATTATAAATAAACAAGTTGACAATTTATAAATAAAATATACATTTTTCTCACCGTCAATAATCACAAACCTCTGAGCATCTTGACAAAAATCTTCTGATCTCCTTCAAAGTATTACATCCTTGTCACTGGATTGTGGCCTGCCAAGCCTTGATTATTTATGGAACGCAGTACACAAAAGTAATCAGGCTCTATCTGATAAGCAGGTAAGGGCTATTCCATTTAGGTGATTATCAGAACTGCACATACATAACTCTATAATTACATAATACGTTTGGGCTATTTAATAATTGATGTTGTGGGGGTGCAAACTAACTGCATAGTCAGATAGGTATAGAGATAAATGAAAGTGGATATACATATTCATAAATGGTGTGCAGTTGTAAATTAAACAAACACTAGATGGATTGGTGGTTGAAAGTTAATCAGTCCTTGCAAATAGAGAAGAGATAAAGTTTTATCAACAATGTGGGTGGCTAAGGGCAGTTCTACATGAATGTGAAAAGCTATGGGTCTTTTAATAAGGAGTAGACAACTCTGCAGAGAACCTAGTTAATATAGAAGACACAATTGTGTCTGTACAAAAGGCTGCTGACATGTATTCTTACCTGTTGGATCTACATATATGAGTACACCTTAGAACAGCCTTTCTCAACCTTGGGTGAACCCTCAAAATATTATCTCCTAGGGAACCCCTGCCATAATTCCTTCATCCACAGCTCAATGTATATTAGTTTGATAGTGGGAAGAATGCCTCCTACATTGCTGGCCATTGGGAAGAATGTCACCCATATAGATAGCTATAAAGATCATTGGCGTCAGTTATACTGACCTGAAAGGCAGAGATTGCTCATGGCTCAGAGAACCCCCTAGTAAACTATGGAGGAACCCTAAGATTCCACAGAACCCTGGTTGGGAAACACTGCCTTAGAACTTTGGTGTTAGAGTTTGACAATTACAATTATTAAAAACCTGTGTTAGTAACATGTTAAACCAGTTTAATTAGATATTTGTGTGCTGAACAGTTGGGCTGTATGCTGAGGAGTGTCTTGACTGTTCAGTGTCTTGCACAAGTACATCTTTCCTGTCCTAAAAATATATTGATCTCAGCAGCACTTTTTGTTTCATGGGGAGGGGAATTGAGGGAATGATTAGGACTCCCTCATAGGAAGCACAAGCAGTCATTGGTCTAAATGACATCAAGTGAGATTTGTACATATGCTAGATGTTTGCCTTCTTTTAGAATCTGTATGTGGCTTTAGTTGAAAATGGATGGCATTTAGTATTCCACAGAACTATGCATCATAAATAATTACATATATTTTTAATATGTGAATCCTAAATTATTTTCACTTACATATAGTTGAAGTAAAAGCTCTGATATACAGAATTCAAATGTCAAATAATATAGAACTATCAAAATCCATATACATAAATGCTTAACACAGAATAGTTTCTCCAATCATAGATGTGGATAACAGTTTCTAACATAACTTTCCGTAGATTGAAACAGTAGATGTGATGTAATTGGTTCAATTTTAATAAACTCACCCTACTTTTGTCCAATAGGTGATTGAAAATAGGAAAGAGTAAAGGACTAAGAAGAGAGTGGAGAAAAAAAGTAGTGCCAAGAAAAAAGGAAAAGAACTAGGGGGATAAAGAACAAATACTAGGTTCGTTCATAAAATACAGTTTTTTTAAACATTGTAATTTTTAATGAGGTTTGTATTAATAACAACTTCAAGGAAACAGAATATTAAAAGGTTCAACAGAGACCCCCAAGCATAACAGTATCAACCAAGCACAGTTGGTCTGAACATACAAAATAAAATAGACATAAAAAACTTATTTTACACACTCAAAAGGTAGAACTGTGGGGAGGGGGTCCAGGTGGCGCCTGTATTCTGTATTATGTAAGTCAGGTGGCTGTGAATTTTTTACCAGTGCCCTTTATGTCAGCAGTAAGGTCCTCCATAAGCATAATAATTTTTACCCTTGCAAACCACAAGGTTTTTGGATGATTTTCTCCAATCTAATTAAACCACTTTCTGTCTAAATAAACATTCTTCTGCATCGAGTGCATATTGCCTAGGCTACAATATTGGACCATACCTCTGCAGTATTACCTTTAGTCCATATCAAGGGAAGAATGTGACAACACAAAGACCCAGTCAGGAGCCAGATGTCACATAACAGAAAGTGTCTATACAAGGATCTTTATGGAATAATACCAAGTAAAATTACAACATAAAAATAAACATTTAGGTAAATATTTAAATTAAACCTTTTTGCTTCCCATTGCATTTAATATTTTTGACCAGCTGTTCATTGGGTCTCTGTGCATCTTTACACATACAGTGTGCTCTCCGTGTAGAATCTTTACTGGCTAATGCGGTCTCCTTACAACGCCATACTGGTTTTTCCTATATCCCTGGAGTTCTCTTCAATGACAATACAGCCTAATACAGATGAAACAGAGTTCTTGTTACAATAAGAAACCCTCGTTTGTTTCCCTTCAGCACAGGCAAGGTGAAGGCACGCATTTTGTGCAGTGCTCAATCATCCAAATTAGTAAAAATGAAATGCAATCTGGGGAGCCACGTGGGAGAGGGAAAGCCTAATAAATATTCTCTATAGAATCCGGATGTGGGTTTAGGATCCTGGCTGTGATTTATGGTTTCATAAAAAGACAAAGTATTTTGTGTGCACTAAAATACCTATTACATTTCTGTCCGACAAAGATGGATTTCTTGGCTGGCAAATTCTAGACACGGGCCAGACGGTAGGCACACAAAATGATATGCACATACTAATGCCAGTCCTTAGTATGTCAGTTCTTAGTACCTAGTTCACTTTTAGCTGACAAATGGGTGCCAAATACATGGAATGGAGAACTGGGATCTCACACAATGGCAATTATCTCACCGATGTGTAATGTTGAAAAGAAGGCAGGATGCCATAGAGCAAGGCAGATTTCCTAATAGTCACCCACTGATAATAATATATCAATGAGCTGGATCTTTCATTTGACATTGTCAACTCTCCTACACAAAGATAACAGACTGTTGATCCAGGGAACATCTGATTGCCTCATGGAATCAGTAAGGAATTTTTTCCTGTTGGAGCAAATCGTACAATTTTTTTTTTTGGCCTTCCTCTGGACCAACTATGTCCATAGGGGTTTATATCGGAGATATGTTTTTTTCTCTGGTGGTTGAACTTGATGCGCTTATGTCTTTCAACCTGACTTACTATGTAACTATTCAGACAAATGTGTAAAGATCAGAGAATAAGATGAATATTGATAAGGTCCAGAAAGTGATTTTATAATAGATCACTTTTAATATCAGGCAACAGGTTTCAGTGATTTCCTAGGCAATAGTATGGCAGGGTAAAGGGATATGCAGCAAAAGCTGGGTAAAATAACAGCTGTGACAAGGGTTCCTGATAGCCCACCCCACAGCAAGCAATGGTAACAGCTACCTCACCACATCTGTGTATGCTCAGATGTGTTATGGAATTGGAGCTTACCTACGACCCTCACATGACAGCATTTGTTTCTGATAATTGGCCATTGAGAATTATTACACAGGACAGGTCACAAGTTGAAGTTTACAAAAGGTTAATGACCTTCTTACCTTGCCTACAGTGTCCAGGTTAAAAGATCACATGCTCCCCCATACCTATCATTACTGTCTAATTTTAAAATCAAAATGTAGCTGTGAGGGAGCATGGCAAAGTGACAGATTCTACTAAAAAAGAAGGACTGCACCACAAAGCAGTTTTGATGTGTCACCTAGTATGAACAACATTAACCTCCTGGGTGGTATGAAACACAAAATCATGTCAAAATAACACATTAAATAAACTGAAAAAGAAATTTTGCAATGTATTGCATTCAATACAGTTTTCTTGTATTGAATGCAATACAAATGGATTATGAATTTCCCGCCCTGCCCCGCCCGGCCAGCAACGTCCTCATGCACCGACGTCACCGGGAACTCATCGAGTGCAGAGTAAGCCGTCCGGAGGAAGAAAGAAGACGGACATCACAGAGAAGGACGACGCGGGACGCCGGCGGATCAGGTAAGTAGCGATTTATTATTACTTCTTATAGGTTTACCTACTTTTTTTCTACCTCGAGTCACACTTGGGGTCACCGCCCAGGAGGTTAAGAGACCATAAACAATGAGCTTTATATCTCTGACTAGTGATGTTTTCTAAATGTTAGATGCAAAACAGGGTCTTATGTAATACTCACATAGTAGACACTTTAGTTAGAGCAAAGATATTGCCAAATCCTTAAAAAAATAGATCAGAGATCTTGTAGGCTATGTACACAAGCCAAATGATTCTCATCCCACTTCATAGATTCAGGGCTAGTATCGGACGAGAATCTGACGTTCCGCCTGACACCGTTAATGAATCCGTCCCAATGGATCTATGAATGACAAACGACTGCAATGCAAGTGAAGGGGAGAGACCACAAGTGGGTGCCGCCCGCTTGTTCTCCCCTTTTTTCATAGAACAGAATGGTGCTTGTTCATGCATCTTTCAGTCTTTTGTTGTTGGAAAGGATCATGAAAGGTTTTTTCCACCAACAAAAATCTAACGTGTACATAGCCTAAATGACACTGTTTTGTAAGTTTTTTTTTGTGTTATTCTGTGTTTTTAATAAACAGATTATTACCATAATGTTATAAACCACTGGGCTAAAAAAAAAGTAAATAGCCGCAAGTTACTTCTGCAAAATAAACAATTAACATATACTTTAGTACTTTTGGACTGTCGTGCAAACAAACTCCTGGCCACTATAAAAGCTAGGAGTGGTGTCTGTACATTTGCTTTAAAGCTGCCTGATCACTTTTACATACACAGAAAGCATGTTTTGATGTACAAAAAGCATTTTGGAATGTATGTAAAAACTGGAAAAAAGTAAAGGATGGTTATAGCCCTTATCAGAGGGTGATATTATTTTAGAAAGGTTGATCGTATGATTATTTTGTAAACATATATGTATATGGAATGGGGGCAGTTATATTTGCTTGGCACATATTTCACATTTCCTTATCACAACCTTAAGATTAAAGTCTGACTTCAAGAATAAATAAAAATTACCCTTGCTACTAGTAGGGCTACTCCCTCACTTCAGGGGGGTAAATGTTTGGTCTAGGGTACCACAAAACAATGTTTCCTTCCTTTTTCTTACCATATCCCTTATCCCCTGGTCTCTTCCTTTCAGTGCTTTGTGTGGAAGTAGCATGCTCTGATGTCTTTCCCTACAATGATAAACCTGACCAAAAGTGAGGACAAAGAGGGTCCACCTACAATATGGAGCATTAGAGGGAAGCATACCCCATTTTTACATTAACCCAGATATAAACCAGTATATTTACCCTTGCAGTGCAGGGGAAGCTGGGCTCAATGGGTGTTTTTATTTATTCCTGAAGTCTAGCTTTACATGTTTTCTGTTTGTTTCAACCAAAACTTACGACAACCTTGATCATATAATATATCATCAACCACAAAGTAGTCCCTTGGATAAATTACATGGTAAACACAGCATTGCCAAACAACAAATTGTGCACTTTGTTTCTCCAAGCACTAATGTTTTTTCTGTGTTTTGGAATTTATAAAAGCAGAAAAGGAGCTATAAAATTCTTACAAACACAGTAGAGATTTCAAATAAGTAGTGCCCTATCTTTACGCTGTTTTATTACCTGTCAAATTAAAAAGAGAGATATCATATCTCATGTGACTAGGCTGCACTGACTGGAACACTTGTTTCGACAGATTGGCAAGGTCTAGTTATTGTGTCTTCATCAAAATGATTATTACCATAATGTCATAAACCACTGGGCTGAAAATAGTAAACGACCCTAAGTTACCTCTGTGAAATAAAGACCATCCTTCAGCGAGTCAGGATTATAGAACAACGATTAACTTCATGTAATCAGCCCTGTTAACCCGTCCATCTGGAAACAATGGATCATCCGCTTGTTAAATGGAAGACTGCAGCAGGTTCAAGGGTCAAAGCCTTTCTCTAACTTGAACTGAAGCTTAACAGCCAGTAGAGATACATCAATAGAATGAAACAGGATTTCTGTGTTTAAAGTGGATCCATCACATGAATGGCTAAGAAACATGTCTAATTCTTGCTTCCATCATGTCATATACAGCCTAGATTGAGGTAATTGGTTACCAAGAAAAATGATTTACATACTATATATCAAGAAAAGCTCCTTAAACTGTAATAACCATTAGTATGAATATTTACATCTACCTGGTTTATATATATATATATATATATATATATTTATTTTTTTATTTTTTTTTAACTGCTTGGCTCGGAGGGAAGCATTTTTATTCTTTGGGTAAGTGATTTTAAATTAGATTTTGACCCCAGATTATCCCTTTTACCTGGGGATTTTATTTCTCTAAAATGATTTATTATAATATAAACCTATATCCTTTCCCAAGCACTACTAAAAATGTAAGTAATCTTCAAATACTGTGGGATGTTCCTTTGATGACACAAGTGTGTATTGCCTTTTTTGGGTAAACAACATGGCTCCCACTATTTGATGTCTGGTTCAATCATTCCCCCTCTCCATTTTGATGTGCGATTGTGACACGACCTATGGGTAATTGTATACATGTACTTTTTGATCGTTGTGTGTTGTTCACTTTATAGGCGCCTAAAAATATTTTTATACAAGATTGAAGATTATTCCTTATTCCTGTCTCTATCACATTTACCTCTTCCTCGCTAAAGCACAGGCACCTCTCTCCTGTGCATATCTGGCAACACAAAAAACTTTGATAACATAATTAGAGTATTTATAGCCTTTTGGCCTTTTTTTCCACCTCATCACTATATAAAGAAATATGCTCATATTTAAAGCAAATCACTAAACAAAAGAAAAAAAATCCAGCCAAATGATTTGATTTTATGTCCAACCAGCCCATATATTTATAACACAGCACAGATGGGCTCCTCTCTCTGTCACTATGCTCTTTCCTCTTAGCATACTCAATGTAGCCAATTGGCTACTTGTGCTGCTTCTCTCTATCCCAAAATGATATTAGTTGAGTGCAGGTGGCTGATATGAAGTCAAATTAAACTACTTGAACTGCTTGTATTAAAAGCACAAGTTTAGTTTTTTAATGAATTCACAGTTAACTCTACATTGAAGCAGAACACGATTCAGTGGATGGTGAGCACTGGTATCTATGTCCTTGAGTGAAGAGGAACAGGAGGAGGACTGCCAAAGCCCAACAAAATGCCCTTCCAGCATGCTACTTGTATCCATGTTTCTAACCATATTGTCAGAAACATACTCCATAGGGGTGGCATGTGTGCCTGACATCTCCTGTAGTGGGACGAGTGATCATAGCCTGGCACCATGCAGCACACTTGGCAGTGCTCAGAGAACAACAGAATTGGCAGGTTTGGAGCCCTGTTTTCTTAACAGATCAGAGCATATTCACACTGAGCATATGTGATGGACATGAAACAGTCTGGAGATGTGGTGGTCAACGTTATGCTGTCTGCAACAACATTCAACAAAACCATTTAATAGTGGATTAGTAATGGTCGGGGGACATATCCTTGGAAGGTCACAAATACCTCCATATGCTACCTATTGGCACCCCTACTGCTGTTAGGTACTGGAATATAATCCTCAGTTCAATTGTGGGACCATACCCCAGTGAAGTGGGTTCTGAGTTCCCCCTGGTCCATGACTATCCCTGACTTCATTTGGCCAGAGTTTGTAGGCAGTTCCTGGGTGACGAAGGCATTGATGTCATAAACTGGCCTCCATGTTCCACAAATCTGAACCCAATAGTGAACCTCTTGGACATTACATATTGGTGCAAGTGACTGCGCCAAATAGTGTAACTTGCAAAAATATTGCCGGACTGTAAAAGAGCTCACTGGGGTTCTGATTCAAATCTAGGAGGAGATGTCCCAGGTTACCTGCTGTCTCATCAAAAGAATGCTTGGACATTGGGCCCAATTTATGAAAGCTCTCCAAGGCTGGAGAGGATACACTTTCATCAATGAAACTGAGTGATCCAGCAAACCTGGAACGGATCTGGTCTAGGATTGAAAACATTTGCTAACAAATAGCAAACAACTTTTAAAGAAGTCCATTCCAGGTTTGCTGGATCACCAAGCTTCACTCATGAAAGTGTCTTGGAGAGCTTTAATAAATCAGGCCCCTTGTCGGGAGTTCACAGAGGCACCTAGGGGCTGCACACACTACCAAACCACAATTGTGATAAAATTCAGAAATACAAATACTTTAGTAGGTAAAACTGCTTCCATATATGTATTTCATCTGTTTATAGTGTGGTTTTCCAGGAGTTCAGCTTTAACCTTTCAAATAACTTCCCTTACATTAACTGTTCCTAGTTTATTGGGTCAATACTTGCTCGGCAGTATATACTCCCCCATGGCATTCTATAGCAAGTAACAGTTTTATTAACAGCGATGGTTGCCAGTTCCTAAGGGACAGAGGAAAGCTCTATAGAAATCACGATAATCCATCGGGTTATAATAATTTACTTTCTTGTAGAACTGCCAGACTAAAAAATCAATTTATGTATTTGGACAATATAAGCACAATGAACAATACAAACACCTTGCAATCAACAAGATTGCCTTAAGTCAAAAGTGCACAGCGGGAGCAAGGAACAAACCAAGGTCTGGGCTGGATGAGGCTAATGGGCTCTATTTTTCAGAGTGTCTTGTTCACAACCCCTTTACTTTATAAAGTAAAACTTTAACATTGCCCCCGACACCAGCAATCCTTATGTTTCAGTCTTTTAGATGTAATACAGACAATTACTTACAAAAAAACATGTTCCCCCTTATTAAACCATAAAATACAAAATTGTTGCTGCACAATGTTTGTGTAAATTTTTCAGTCTTTCAGCCCTTCAGCAGCAACATCAACAACACCAACCTTTTCTGTACATGATTGACTTGCTACTTTTCACAATAGTATGCAGCCAAATCACTGACATACCCTGTAATAGGATTTTTATCTTTGATTATTTAATTATTCTAATTACACATGGGGGGGAGATTTTTCCATTTGAATACCTTATTTTATTTAGCTATGGTCATGCAATTTACAATTAAAAAGTCCTTTACCATTTATTTAAACATCATATAATATTCTTCCCTAATTAAGGTGATTTAGCAATTGCTTTGTAAGATCAAAAATGAAGTTAATACTTTAGTATTTGGTTAGGAGTATGTTGCACCTACTTCCCCTAGGCCTGAAATTTCCTATTGATGGCCATTTTGCATATCTTTATAAACGGCACCTTACTACATTTACATTGGTCTATTAGAGAAATGCTAAAAATGTGTGCAGATCACGGCCTTTAAAGACTGGAGTTGGACATTCCTGCCCTAAGTTATAGAACTGGAACAAACCTCATGAATGCCCTTTTTTAGGAGGATTGGGCACATATTCCTGCAGACACACACTACAACATTGTGGAAGGCCTTCCCAAAATAGATGAAGCTGTTACGGCTAAAAGACAGATGGAGGGTGCAACTCCATGGTTTTCGAATGAGATGGAAATTTGGAATTGGATGCTACTCATGAAGGTGAAATAGTCAGGTACCTAAAAAACATTTGGTTATGTGACATAATGTCATGTAATATAAATTACTTTGTTACAGTTCTGGATCCATACCTAGTGTTTAGAAGAAAATGATCTAATTGTGACCTCCACCATTTTTTTCCTCACATTTTAAAGATTCACACCAGTCAAGATTTAAGGTTAAGTTACATCTCTGCTCAATTCCTAACAGCTCACACAGACCTTACACATGGCATCCTGGCATCAGTGCCTACTACATTGTATTGTATTAGTGTGTTTATGCTTTCTGGTGAGATTACTGTTGGCCTGTGACTTCTTTTTTCTTTTTCCTTGTGAATTATCTATGTTCCCCATAGACTCTGCAGGTCAGTGTTCTATAACTATGATATATGGTGTGTCCGTCACCTTTAGACACTGCTCTGCTATTCTTTATCCCTTTCTTTGCTAACTTATAACTTATTCACTTGTATTAATAAATCATGTTCCTGAAAATCTAACGGCTTCTTTCAAAACTTAAAGTTTGAGTTCATCTGTGGCCATAGAAAAGGCAAAAATTAAGATAGTAAATGTTTACATGGTAAATCATGAGGTTATCATGTCATATATTATTTTTTATGTAAATACATACAGATCTCTGCTAATGAAGGTTCTTTTATAAATAAACATTGCTGCCAATACCTAACTGGCTGATATTCTGTTAAACAGAAGGGTTTCACTTGTATGCAATGTAGAAAGTTGATCCCTAAAAAATACAGGGGCTGTGGGGACAGTGGTTACCTGGCAACCCCAACTGCTATGTTGTCTCTTTAGGATTTCCCCCCACCGCTATATAAAAGGTAATGTAGAGAGGTGACCAGAACCTGGACCAGCACACATATATTATTTGACACTTCGAGAAAAGGAGATGGCTGTGATATGCAAAGGGGTGGAGAGCTGTGCAAGGATATTGATATCCAGAAAAAGTGAATACTTTTTATGTGCTTTTGTTTACTGTATTGCTTTTGTCAGACCTAAGTCATATGTCCTTGTTAATTGTGTACATAGCTCAACTTTATTAATCAGTATTCTCCCCAGAAATCTTTTTTAAGCTAGGTGGAAAGATGCTGTAGGAGGGCGGCAGCTCCTATATTGTGACCCAAAAACATCCAGGTGGTTACTGAAAAGTAATAAAGAAAAGTATGAAAAAGACAGCAGGGGTTTTTTAGTTGGCAAACACACATTTAAATAACACAATTCATATGTACAATAATGATCACAAGGATCGCTTATTCAAGTGGTCCATCCCTTCTTTCCATTCAGGGATATAAGACCTTGTACTATACAAGTCCATCCTTCCTATGAAGGTATTCAATAAATGACATCTAGACTAGACACAATAGAGCTTTGTCCAACCAGGCAGTAGTCCAACAGCAAATTTTGAACCTCTCCATGTAGTCATTGCAAATAATGTACATAGATACATATTAAGAATGTTTCATTTGATATTCTTATTGATTTTACACCACATCATTACACCACAACAAAACTTTGACCTTCAACAAATATGGGTTGTGGCTCTGGAGTGTGTTCATATCCATTTTCAATTAAAATGCTAGTGTCCTGGTTTAAATTAATTATTAAGTTTTAAACTTTTTAAAAAAAGGTTTCTATTTTTTGCCAGGTAAAAATTTGTTAAGGTTATGTAAACTAATTGTTCCCGGATTGCTGCGTGTGGGAATAACAGGTGAACAGGGTTTTCAGTCCAACATCATTTCCAGTGGGGCTGTGCTGATATACTGTACCCCAACGTAGGATGCTTTTGTTCTTAGCGGGCTGCGTGGAGCATAAGGAAGGAGGAAGGTGAGTCAGGGCAGCCAATGCAAAGTTGCCCCTATCTGCTGACAAGGGTGCAGTCGCACTAGGAACATGAGGTTAGTGTAAGAGCGGTACATTTTGGTTTTGGGTGGTTGGATAGTGGTATTGCTGTGGGCAAATGGTGTGATTAGATGACTATGTATAATGTTAAGAGATGTCTGTCTCCCCTTATTAACATAGGGGTTTCTCTCTTTTCCTATTTTGAAGAGATAGTACCTTTATATTTGCCCACAAGAGCTAGCATATTACCATGGTGTATATACAAGTTTGATCCTCCTGCTAGATAAATTTGTATGTTTGCATATTTTCAGATTGATCAATTGAAGACATTTTGTTGGCCTTTGGCCTGTGTTGCCTACTGTGGATGACAAATTGTGGATGGGACAGATGTAAAATTGGTGGAATTGTGGTACTCCATCATTTTAAGTCGTTTAGGGACAGTATTTGTGTATTATGCACACAGAATACGCATCAATAATATGTGGACAT
This sequence comes from Pyxicephalus adspersus, assembly GCF_032062135.1. Classification (NCBI taxonomy): domain Eukaryota; kingdom Metazoa; phylum Chordata; class Amphibia; order Anura; family Pyxicephalidae; genus Pyxicephalus; species Pyxicephalus adspersus. The sequence goes on from NC_092868.1 coordinate 48,890,706, forward strand.
TGAATTTTGGAAAGTACATGATTCCTTCGTTGACTGTATGCTCCCAAAGAAGCGTCTTTTTTATCGTGCTGAGCTGGTGGTGGTCACTATTCATGCTAGAGGCCTAATGTGACATCAATAAAAGTGGGGGATTCTTAGCGTGGTGTCAGTTACTGTATAAAATCCCCACTGTGAGTTAATCAAAAAGAAACAACTGCAGAGTTTGTCTTGGTCAATAAAGAGGTACAAGAGTTTCAGAACAGCAAAAGACTTTTTCTGTAAGTCATTAGAACCGCCCCTCCCCCCTATAAAGCCTCTATCCTGACACAAACAAGTAGGGAAGAGCAGAGAGGCCCTGGTCGTATTTAGGAGATGTCTGTAAGTCGGATGTCCTTAACTCAGGGACTACCTGTACTTTGAAAAGAGTGGGATGCCTCTGTTAAAAATCTGAGGAGGCTGAATACATTGAGCAAGCTTTCACAGGCGAACTTGCACTGACCTTTTATCAAATGCAGCCTGGTAAGAGTTCAGTATTTGATGGGTTTTCCATTCAATATTAAACAACTTTTTAGACACATTATCAACACCGCTTTTCAAAGCACTTAACAGTCCTAAATCTGTCTACATTATCTAAGCCGCTGACAGAAGTACGTATTACTGATTCCAAATCCAGGAAGAGAGACGTGTTTCTGTCCTAACTATAGATCAATATTCCTGGTGAACCATATCCTCCCTTCCCTGGCCCATTTGATTGGCCTAGATCAAGTGGAATTCATGCCTGGAAGAGAGAGACAGGACAACACCATAAAAGCCATAAATCATCCACACTAGGCACAGAGTAAAAAGTGTGGAGAAATACTACTCTCTACCGATGCTGAAAAACCATTTGACAGTAGCGTGAGATTACATGTTTGAGACCCTAAGCTTCCTTGGTTTTATAACCTCAAGGCTGAAATGGTTTAGTTCACTATATAACCCTACAGCTAAATTGAAGGTAAATGAAATCTTTTCAGATTCTTTTCAAATTTGCAATGGTATTCACCAGGGCTTCCATCTTCCTCTCTGCTATTCAATATTTGATTCTTGAGCCATTAATCAGGACCATTTAACTGAATAATACAGTCACTGGCTTTGTTGTGGGATGGAGAGTCTACAAGGTTGCAACATATGCAGATGATATTTTGTTCTTTCTCTCTGTTCCCACTATTTCATTACCTAACCTAATGAAAGAAATCATTCCAAATGTTCCATCGTACTGTAAATCTAATTTTAAAATCAACTTTTTAACATCTGCAGCACTCAGGGTGGATCTCTGTCAGTAGCAAACCCAAGAATTTAGTAATAACTTCCCTTTTCATTGGGAAACAAAAGAACTGAATTATTTGAGTGTAATTTTAACATCCAACCCTAAAGATTATTATATTCAGAGATTCAGAGAGACCTCCTTCAGTGGTCATTGAAACCTTTCTCATGCTTTAGTCAGGCAGCAATTGTGAAAATGAATATCCTTCCCCAGCTGTTATATATCATGCAAGCCCTGCCCATATCAATCCCTCACACTTTTTTCACTAAAATTAAATCAACATTCACCAAGTTCCTTTGTAAAATTGCCATCCCTGTATCAAATATGGTTATGTTACAAGATCAAAGGCCATGGGCAAGAATGGTTTTCCAGATGTCCAATTAAATAATCAGGCAATAAACCTTGCTTAAATTTTGACTTGGAACTGCCATGCAGATTCAAAGGAATAGATTACTTAGGAAGGCTTATTTAGCAAAGCAGTTGTGACACTATTTCCTTGGGTATTACCAAAACATGTAACTATGCACAATGTGGCTGTTGGGGCCACACATGATGTTTTTCATACAGTGGTCCATCATACAGGAATTTCTTCCTCTCCCAGGGTTACTAATACTATTGTTAGGTAATCCAAAATTCCTTTGTGCCCTAAAATCCTTCCTGCATAATTAGAAGGTGAGAACACCACCAAAAGTTGCAGATTTGATAGAAGAGTTGAGCCCTCGGTGGTCTTACCTAAAAATTAGGCATTACATTGCTGATATTGGACGAGTGTGTACTTTAGTTAACCCATCGTCAGCTTTTGAATAAGTGTTTAAAAAAAGGGGGAATCCTGTCCATCACACCACCTCTTTTATGTATTTTGTTTTACATGAATTATGTCCTACAGATCCCATCAGGGTTAAGAGAGCCTTAGCTCCAAGAGAGCCCTTGCAGGTTGAATTATGTAAGTCTCAGTATCAAATTACGTGCATATAGTATAAAATATGGGTCTTATAAAAAAACATCTTATAACATCCTGACCCAATAGCACACGTTCCGGACCAAATACATAAATGGTACTCCCCAGTCCTTGAACACATGATACATATTTGGTGGCCCTGCCCGCAGATTCAGACCTATTGGCAACTAACTTGTAGCACTGGCCAAAAGATAGTTGGGACATCATTTCCCTTTACTGCCTCCGCATGTCCCTTACATGATCAGGGTGAGTCCTTTGGGGATCTTAAATACTCATTAAGGTGAAATCTACACAGACTGTGCTTTTAACATCTTATAAACTCCCACAACACATCTGAATGCTTTTATAAGAGCTTATACTTTTTTTTTTATAATGGGGGTTTGTAAGAGTTTCTTGGCTTTTAAAGCAGGCATTTAAAACACTTTTAAACTCCTGTAAGCACTTCCATTTGTTTTCCATGGAAGTGTTTATGAGCATTAACAAGCAGTTAAAAATGTTAAAATGCAGCAAGAAGCATTCTCTTAAATGCTCAAAAATGTGCGTCCTACAAACGCCCTGGTGTAGACTAGCCGTTTGGAAAGCATGGGAATTTCTAAATGCTCAGGTTAAACCCTGGGGACACAGTCCATGTAGACTAAGCCTAACTTTACATCTTCATAACATGGCCTGCAGTCTGATCCCTGTGTTTTGGAAATCATGATATTTATTTGATAGAGGAATTTATGTCAATATCCCTAGATAGAGATGATAAAATTACACAAACATGAACATTATGCGTAATGTTTTATTACTCAGATTTCTACAAGCAACTGACAAATACTGAAATTTGAGGCCTTTAATGAAGCTATTAAAGTCTTCCTATTCCTATGTTTGGTTTTCTCTCTTTTATCGTATATTGTCCAGGAGTTTTGTCCTAAATACCTTTGAATGTCAATAAAGGTTTAAGTGTAAAAAAACAAACAAGGCTGATTTAACCTATTATTTATAAACCTTTAATTTGAAACTCTCAGTAAATTATAGCACTGTAAATAGGGACGCCGACAGCCAATGGTCTCACAGCCTGCCCTGTGATGGTCATAGCATGTATTCAACAGAGGTGCAGTTCAGCTAGCTAGCACACACAGGTCTTGTTGGAAGTGACAGTTATTTTAAGCTGAGTTCAAAACAGTAGCTCTTGTTTATGTTGCCATGACAGCTTGCTAGTGACAGCATCACTGTTTGACAGTTACTGATCTTGCCAGCCAATCAGTGCATATCAATAATTGTGATGTCATAGCATGAAGTCAGCAGAGGTTCAGTTCAGCTAGCACATGCAGGCTCTGAAGAAAGTGACAGTTAATTTATGCTGAATTCAAAACTGAAGTGACTCATGCTTGTTCCCAGCCAATCAGGACACAGTATAGAATCCCTGTCTGACGGTTGCTGATCTTTCCAGCCAATCAGCACACAGCACTATAATAGCACAGCTGTGGGTATAAAAGAGCCTGTCAGGAGGATTTCTGTGTCATTTGTTGCTTGACTCAGCAGCGCTTGGTTGTGTGTGATTTGCTCTGCAGTTGCACAGATCCTTTGCTCTTGTTCTCGCATTTTCATTGTCACTTTTTTCCATCCTTTGTGACAATTTCACAATGAGCCTCCTCAGAGTGCTCATCGTTTTCTCATTTCTCTACCTAACATCTGGTGAAGAAATTGTTCAGGCCAAGCCATTCTACACCCGGCTAGTGGCTAATGTTGGATCTGAAGTGGAGATCCCATGTGCATTCACAATGCACGAAAGCTCTGGTGCAAACACCATTGATATTGAGTGGGTAATGATTCCAGAAAGAGGAGGAGCTTACATACCCATTCTGCGGCATAAAGACATCAAGCTGCCGAACCAACTGAATCCAGTTCAGACTCCCGAAATGGAAGAAGACTGCTCCTTCACAATCAGCCCGATCCTTCTAAAAGACAGTGGAACCTACGTGGCCCGCCTCATTGTGGACAACATCCAGCGTCAAATCCTTAAGAGGGTCAAAGTTCATGTCATCACTGGTAATGCCAATGAAGCCAAGAAACATCACAGAGGACTACAGGGTAATACCCTGATAAATACTGACAGCTCCTCGTTGTTTCCTCCAACCACGACTGTGACCAGTGATCACAAGTCAGAGAGCCAAGACTTTGATTCTGATGTAATGTATCTGGCCAGGATGTTTCATGATATGAAAGAAAATGGATCAATCCCATTGGTGGCTACCGTGGCAGTACTCATTCTTCTCAACCTGATCTTAGTTGCTGCAGCAGGAATCTATTTTGGGTAAGTAAATTCTCCTTTTTGGATAACAAGTTGGGATCTATAATTTATGTTCTGAGAATTTTTTGTTATAGTTATGCTTTTCTAACACACCTTTTCTTTTTATTCTACACAGAATTAGTTACTGCAATGATAAAACCCCAGTGAAGGACATACTAACCGTATTGGAAGAAGGACGTGCAGCGGAAATCAATGCCACAAAAAAATAGAAGAGGAAACTTAAGATGTCATTTAAATTGGGCCCATTTCACAGCAGCAACAGCCCAATGTAAATGACATTAAAATACTTCAATGGGCCCAGTGCACACCAATGTCTTGCGTTGGTGTGCACTGAGCCAATTTCGGATACACTGCATTAAGCCGGGGATAATGCAGTGTATAACAAGACTCTAATTGTGGGGGAGAACAAAGACTCAAGATTACAGCATGATGTCACCGAA